>NC_068983.1:115327321-115330207 GCF_001194135.2 Octopus bimaculoides
TATATATATATATATATATATATATATATATGTGTGTGTGTGTATGTATATATATTTCAAGATGCACACACGTATAGATATCTAGAATTACATTTAGGCGTATATGCATGTGTGTCCGGGTGTGTGTGTGTATATGTGTATGCATGCGTTCGTGTGTGTGTATGTGCATATGTATGTGTCTGTAGTTTATTTGTGGGTTAACAAGGTTACCATTAGTTCCATGCCAAGAGAAATCTCTCAACAATTACCACGCTTGTTACATGGAACGTTCGTGATGAGAATACACGAAGCTATACGAGACTTTACAGGATATGGGGAGGGATAGATAAACAGATTATGAGCGGTAATTTCTGAGAAAATCCTATTTATTGTCTCCCTTGAAATCTTTGTAGGGAGTTGCGTTCACCATGAATTAAGTTGACTTGAGCTAGGATTTGCGCTCACCATGAATGGATTAAATCCTTAAACATTTCACGTGAGTACATTCGTGCATGTTCAAATTTATAAATATAAATATAAGTATATACGTATGCGCACTTGCACATCCATACAAAATATATGTACACATACACACACCAAACACACACATATGTACATATATACATACAGACATATGCATATATATACACACACATCTGCATTATGTGATTTGTTCGTATTTGAATATGTGTCCAAAATTGTGGAATTTCATATTTTGACACCAAACTTGGTCTCTGGGATTGTAAATTCATAAGTTTGTATTTGTATTCTGTGAATCACATGATGCCATGAATATGTACAATGCACATATATCTCTGTAATAAGGGAATCCCGAATAAGTTTACGGGAAATGTGTCTTTCATGCATAATGTTCATGTAATGCATATAATTGATGTGCAGAAAAAGTCTTATCCAGGTTAGAGGGGTGGCAAAGTGAGTAGTGGGGATCATGATTGAAGTTTCCATGTATGAATTGTTGCCCGTGCATTCTGGAAGAGAAGGTTTCCCCACAAATATTCACCGTTGATACTATGACATTTAGTTTTTCGGTAATGCCGAGCTCGCATTACCCATCATCATCCCTCAAACAATTAGTTGATAGCATTAGTAGGCATGTGTCCAATCTATGCGCGTGGTCAAGTGATCATGGTTCTGCTCTCAGGATCACAAGATCGTGGTCACGACTCTCAGACCGGTGGTGCGCTGCTCCAGTTCACTCAGCAGCAATCACTGCGGTGGACTGGCGTTCCATTCTAGGAGGATGCTGGCCTACTTGCCTAGCCAGCGGGGTGGCAACATTTAAAAGCTACAACAGTACAAAGAAGTGCATTGCGACCAGCGGTGTATAACAGCATAAGATAATCTGGTTGATACAGTGATATTGTGTTATGTATCCAAAATCATTTGAGTGTGATTTCGTAGCATGTACCATACTTTCACTATTTTAGGCACCTGTGTAATCGCAAACAATTACAAATACCCTCTCGGCCTTTCTAACCCTTGATTCAATGGGATACCGCGTATGTGTAAGTTAGAGGAAGAAAGGTATGAACCAGTACGATACTCGTTTTCATCTGAGTATACTGGGTCAACTTGAAATGACGTGACTTGGTCAAGGCAAGACACAACGTACCGCCTGGTCCAGGAATAGAACAGAACCCACTACCTTATGAACGTTACCTTAACACCCCAACTGCTAGGTTATGATTTAAGCTGACATAAGTGCTTTTCTTGGACTATTTTTCCTTCTCTCCGGACTTTTCCTCTTACCTCTTTCTGACGAAGAGCTATGCTCGAAACGTTACAGCCACCCTTTTTTTTATCTTAAACTGAGCAACAACCTAATATATTCATATGTACGTCCTATTGACTTTTGTTGTTTTGTTTTTATTTTTATACACATACATTTTTCATTGGTGTGTGTGTGTGTGTGTGTGTGTGTGTGTGTGTGTGTGTGTGTGTGTGTGTGTGTGTGTGTGTGTGTGTACTAACGAGTGCGTGTACTAACGAGTGTATCTATTAAGGTAAAGGAAAAATATACTCTTGGTTCATCATATTCTTCGGGCCTCAAGCAGCACTTTTGAATACGTGGTGACTTTCGTCACCCACTAATGAACTCAGAACTGTAGATGTTACATAGGCTGAAAGTTCTATCTTTCGAAAAGCTTTGATTTAATTGATTCAGTCATTTAACTTCTGTAAACGGGAAATTTTTTTTCTGTGTGTAGTTATTTCAAAGTAGTCATAATTTCAGTTGTACTGTAGGTTTACATTTAATCTGCTTAGTTTGCAGTAATGAAGAAAATGTTTGAAAATCATACTTTTCCAATCACAAATACACATTTCGGTCAATGGGCTTCGTTCAACAATGCTGTGCAGAACTAAGGTAGATAATGTTGTAGATGTTGTTGTTACTGTTATCGTTGTTCTCTCTTTGTTAGAATGACGAGTGACAGAGGTTAATTTACAAGAATAGATTAAGGTAATGAATGTAGTCAGAATTAGTTTTGACTCGATTTGTTTTTCAAACCAGGAAGATGATTAGGGAGAGAGGCAAGGAAGAAAGAAAAAGAGAAAAACAGATAGACAAACAGACAGCAGGAGAGGCAGGCAGAGGGAGAAAGACAGAGATAGCCAGAGAGATAGACAGACAGGCAGACAGAACGACTGGTAGATAGCTAGATAGGTAGCTAAATAGAGAGAGAGAGAGTGAGAGAGAGAGAGACAGACAGACAGACAGACTGATTGACGGACGGACGGATATGCAGAGACAGACAGATTGGCGGAAAGTCGGAAAGACAAACAAAAAATAGATAAATAGATAGATAGATAGATACATGCATACATACATACTTACACGGATTGATAGAAATAGACAAACAGGCAAAAAATAGATAGATAGATAGA
>NC_068983.1:115332110-115332710 GCF_001194135.2 Octopus bimaculoides
AGTCAGACTTGTTCATCACCACTGTAGCATTTCCTTTGTCCGCTGGGAGAATTATGATGGAATTGTCTCCTTGTAGCCTTTTGATAGCGAACTTTTCTTCCTTAGTGATGTTTGGTTTGGGAAGTTTCGCTTTCTCCAGTACCTGTCTCACCTTCCACCTTAGTTCATCTCCCTGAGCTTTCGGTATCTTTACCGCTATCTCTTCAATAGCGAATATCCGTCAAATGTAAATAATGTAAATAATGTAAATAATTCCTCATCTCTTAAATATAGAACTGAATTGCTTCGCAGCTTAATAAAACATGTGTAGATAATTTATTTTATTATACTTTGTAGTGGTGGCTGGCACTCCGTCGGTTACGACGACGAGGGTTCCAGTTTATCCGACCAGCGGAACAGCTTGCTCGTGAAATTAACGTGCAACTGGCTGAGCACTCCACATACACGTGTACCCTTAAGGTAGTTCTCAGGGAGATTCAGCGTGACAAAGAGTGTGACAAGGCTGGCCCTTTGAAATACAGGTACAACAGAAACAGGAAGAAAGAGTGAGAGAAAGTTGTGGTGAAAGAGTACAGCAGGGTTCGCAACCATCCCCTGCCG
>NC_068983.1:115332720-115334386 GCF_001194135.2 Octopus bimaculoides
AAGAGTGAGAGAAAGTTGTGGTGAAAGAGTACAGCAGGGTTCGCAACCATCCCCTGCCGGAGCCTTGTGGAACTTTGGGTGATTTCGCTCAATAAACACTCACAACGCCCAGTCTGGGAATCGAAACCGTGATCCTACGATCGCGAGTCCGTTGCCCTAACCAGTGGGCCATTGCGCTTCCACTGTATTTTGTAATAAGTAATAAATTACTTACATGTCTGCATTAATTCTTCGGGTTAAAAGAAATCCATGTTAAAAAATGATCCCTCGACAACGTTTCAAGAACGCAAAGCCCATATTTCTCTATTTATAACTCTATACACTTTTTTGCTCTTGTATCGTATCATGTATTCTATATGTTTTGTAGAATGATGCATTAAGGAGCATTTTTATAAGTATTAGTTGAATCCATATATTGTAACTTAAATTTATATATGCATATATATATATATATATATATAGAAATATAAGGAGCAAAAATACTGGAGATTCAGTAAACAACACGTGGTAAAATTATGAGTTGAAAATATGTAAAGAAAGATGAAGCAAAATGCCTTCGTTTCACATAGTTTAATATTTTTTTAATAAAAATATATACATATTATATGGGTGTTGTAAAATCCAGCCGGTTTTCGCTATTTAAATTAGCTTTTCAAGGGGATTGTATAGTGATTAATTCACATGATGAGGAAGTTTCGCCATCTTGGCTGTTTGAAAAATAAGAAAGGGTTTAGAGAGTGAACCAAGGGAAGTAATGGGTGTCAAGGGGGATAAATGATTCCTTAGGATAGTTTTTAAGGTTGTCAGATTTGAATATTGAGATGTGGTTTATATTTTTGAATGAATAAGTTCTCTTTATTTAGTCATTCTTGCACTGAAATTTAATCTTTGCACTAGTACAGGGGGAAGATAAGGAAATTCTGCGTTCTATCACCTGCGCATCTGTCAATATGTCCGCTCAGTGCAATTTGCAAATACTGGGAGAAGCGAATCTGTTCCTTATGCACCGTGACTCTGCGTCTCAAAAAAAGGCTCGTTTAGCCTACATAGTTATGACCACAACCTGAGCAGGTTAGGACATAGATAAGGTTGTGGGAGGCACATGTGAAGTTAGTTTTGATTGAGAATGTTTGTCCTTGCTGGAATGTGAATTCCGAGCCTTCACTTAGGTGTGAGCATGTACCACAATTGAGTCGTCTGCATTTTTTAACTGTTGGTTTTGTATGTATTGAGTATAGTTTTACATTTGTAAGGAGTCTCTTGAGTGATTTGTCTTGTCTTTTACATTTTAGTAATTTGTGTTTATTTAGGATGCTGTTCATTTCCTCCACCACTACTTGTTACTGTATTCATCACTACGATATTTAGCGGTTCGGCAAAAGCGACTGATAGAATAAGGAAGGATCAGATAGAATAAACACTGGAGGGGATTCGTTCGACAAAATCATTAAAGGTGATGTTCCAGCATGGCTGCAATTCAGTGACTAAAACGAGTAAAACAATAAAAGATTATTTCTTTATGTATCTGGTATATATTCTCTTCTCTAGTTCATGAATGTAAACATATTTATCACTCTCTCTCTCTCTTTCTCTCTCACCCTCTCTCTCTCTCTCTCTTCATAGACATATATATATATATATATATATATATATATATATATATATA
>NC_068983.1:115334396-115335357 GCF_001194135.2 Octopus bimaculoides
ATTACTCGATTATCAACTCGCACACGGTTAGGATTAGCTTTTCTAATACAAAAAAGTTTTCATAAGTCATCTCTTCACATAATATTAGTCTGTTAAATAAAAATCCAATTACTGAAAATAATAACATTAATTTAGCTAATACTAACCATCCCCCTAGAAATATTAACAGCAAGATCATTGTCTCTGAAGTCAATTCCAACAGAATTAAGTTTATGTCTAATAATTGTAAGACTAAAAACTCTATATACCAATGTAAAATTACTTCCGGTACCGATGTCTTTTTTATATAGGTAGTTTTTCTCAGTTATCTAAAAGAATTTCTAATTATTACTCTACATTTAGGGATAGTAATAAATGCAACAGTAGTCAATTAATTAGGTATCTAAAAGATCATAATAAACAATTTAATTTAGATTGGTTGATTCTCTCAATTTCATTCCCATACGATAATGGCAAAGAATTCGGCCAACTCTGTAATAGTGAATTACTGTATATTCTATTTTCTAAGAATCCCCTTGTAAACACGTTTATAAAGAGTGCTTAGCGATGTAAACATTGGCAGAAACATACCTTTAGTTCATATAAGTGATATCTACCATTCTATAGAATTTGAACATTGATTTTCGTCTTACATTTTACTTCCACTAGATATATCTATTTCCAAGCCTTTAAGCTTTTATTTTAATTCACATATCGCTCTATATTTCCCCTTTATTAGTTTTCTGCTTATTACTTTCCTTTACCCCTTCTCTTTCTATAGGCTATCATGTATGTATGTATGTATGTATGTGCTTAAGCGTGATTGGGTGGTAATAAGTTTGCTTCTCAACCACATGGATCCGTGTTTCAGTCTCACTGCGTACCACCTTCAGCAAATGTCTACTTCTATAGCTCTGGGCCAACCAAAGTCTTGTGAGTGAATTTGATATACGGACCCTGAAAGAAGTCCTTAGTATATATA
>NC_068983.1:115337544-115342440 GCF_001194135.2 Octopus bimaculoides
CTGAACAATAATAATAATAATGATAATAATAATAATAATAATAACAATAGTAATAATAATAATAATAATAATAATAATAATAATAATAATAGTAGTAGTAGTAGTAGTAGTAGTAGTAGTAGTAGTAGTAGTAGTAGTAGTAGTAGTAATAATAATAATAATAATAATAATCAACAGTGTTCCACACTCATGGATATTGGAATCTCTCCATACAAATAAGGTAGCTCCACCACTATTAAAATATATTAAACATGCAATGGCAAACTGAGAAACCAGTATAATCTACCCTATACTAGTAAGAAGTGGGATTTTCGAAGGAGACTCACTGTCACTCCAGCTTTTCTTCTTTTCTCTGACCTCGCTCACAAACTTGTTAAACGAAACATGGGTTATAAGCGCTACAGACAGAAAATAAACCATCTCTTGTACATAGATGACCTAAAACTTTATGTTAAAAGCACCATGGAACAGAGAGACCTTATCAAAATTGTTCAGAATTTCAGCAATGACATCGGAATGAGCATGAGGCTGGACAGATGTGCTGAAGTCACACTGAGAAGTGGTAAATTATTCAGCACTGAAAACACTACACTCGACACAGACACAGAAATTAGAGAATTAGACCACAACCGCCCCTACAAATATCTAGGAATAGAAGAAACAGCTAAAACACAACATACAGAAATGAAAGAGAAAATTAGGAGCGAGTATTACAGAAGATTTAGACTAATATTAAACACTGAACTTAATGCTAAAAATAAGATAATAGGGATAAACACGCTAGCCATACCAGTCATAAATTACAGCTTTAACATAATAAACTGGAAGATCAGTGAATTGAGAAACCTGGATAGAAAAACCAGAAAACTACTAACAGCGTACCGAAGTCACCACCCCAAAGCAGACGCAGACTGAATATATCTACCCCACTCAGGAGGCCGTGGCCTGATACAGACAGAAAACTACTATAAAATAGCAACATTTAGACCAGGAAAATGCTTAGAAACAAAGAATGGAAGACTACTGCAAGTAGTAAAGCAACACAAGGAAAAGAAAACGCTTTTCTCTGTACACAAGGCGGCGACAAAATAGAAAACAGAAGCAAAATACCTTGACACACTGACCTCAGATGACAACATAGCAGAAAGGGTCAGAGAGACAAACAACAACATGAAAACTGAACTACAAAAGATACTGAAGAAGAAATGGAGAGAAAAATTACTCCATGGCCAATACCCTGCAAAACTTGACAGAGAGAAAGTAAAAGTTAACAATGCCTCAAAAGCTCTGGACTAAAAGCCGAAACAGAAGGATTGATTCTCGCTGCACACGACCAATGACTAACAGCAAACAATTATAAAAACAAAATAATGAATACAGGCCTCAGCACCAAATGCAGAATGTTCAAACAGCATAATGAGACAGTTGACTACATCAACTCGGGCTGCCCAGTCCTCGTCAAGTCTGAATATGTATACAGACATGACAAAGTAATCAGTTATATCCACTGGACAGTATACCAACATTACATCAAAACTGACAGCAGGTGGTATAAGCATGTACCAAGCAAGGTACAAGACAACGATCAGGCCCCAATTATCTGGGAGATGCTGGTTCAAACGGGCAAAGAAATAAAAGCTAATCACCCAGACATAATAGTCAAGGATTAGAGAAAAAACACCTGCTTACTGATAGACATTGCAGTCCGTTCTGATAAAATATTTTCAACATAAGTGGAGTAATTGTCGAAGTACAAAGATCTCGAACTTGAAATATTCAACGTGTAGGGAATGAAGGTAAAAACAATACTAATAATGATTGAAGCATTGGGCATTATTAAAAAAAAATCATATGAACAAAAATGTAGAAGCTATACCTGGATCTGCAACATTACACACTGTCCAAAAAATATCCCTGTTAGGAACAGCCCACATCCTACGCAATACACTATCAATCCAATAATACAACCTAAACAAAAAAACCCACAAATGCAAGACACCTTATACAGCATTTACTCAGTGAAATAAACTCCCACCAGCAATCCAGAAAAAAACCAAAGCATTAAACACTCAACACACAATGCAAGCAGTGACACAACAAAAGACAACACCACACCTTAAGATAAACAAAAAACTAACACAATGCAGTACCGGGAAGAGTTCGCACACTCCTAACAGCAGAAAAGAACACACAATGTTGCACACACCCCAGCAACACAGAGGTGTAGCAGGTGATGCAGTAGAAATTTATAATAATAATAATAATAATAATAATAATAATAATAATAATAATAATAATAATAATAACAATAAATAGAACCTCTACAGTAAGTTTGTCTCTTAGGGACGGTAGAGATTATTAGGAGGGTTCTAAGCACTTGAAAGACTGCTGAAAACTTGTGGATACCTAATGTTACAGGTAGTAACCCGCTATCCACATAATCACTACCAGGAATAACACCGAATCTGAGACAAGCCATGATGATGATGATGATGATGATGATGATGATGATGATGATGATGGTTATGATGTTGATGATGATGATTTCCTTTATTGGGTACAAGATCCCAAGATATTAAATACAGCAAAGGACGAAATACAAAACTACCATGGTGGAGTTTTTATAAAACAAAGATAGTAAACAACTATAAAGATATAATATTCATAGCAATAATATTCAGTGCTTTTATAAATTTTGCAGACTTGATTTTTTTCTCCTACACACAAACACCAGTTCTTGTAAATGCATGGCACCTCAGGTGTTAGCATCTCTAGATGCAAAATTCTGCTATCTCTTGAGGCCGTTGATAGAGACTTAGTTGCACTTTGTATCAATTAAAGCAGCCAAGCCACGATGATGATGATGATGATGATGATGATGATGATGATGATGATGATGATGATGATGATGATGATGATAAATAATAACAATAATAATCATTATTATTATTATAATGCATGATACCGCATCCATGGAAGTCAATAAAATGATTCCATTCAGTAATGCAGATAACATAAGAGAGTTAGTTAATTAGCAATAGCATGAAGAAATGGAAAATAGATCTCTACTCAGGAGACAATGCTTTAGAGAAAGTTAATATCAAGATAGAAATTTTCCACGGTGTCTCGTTAACCTTTTTAATATTTGTTTTACGCTTAATACCCCTCAGTTTAGTATTAAGAAGGGCAAAGGCAGGGTATCAGTTTAGAGATAGTAAAGGAAAAATTAACCATTTGCTCTACATGGAAGATCTGAAGCTTTTTAGTACGAATAAAAAAGAAATGAATTCCTTAATACAAACTGTAAGATTCTTCAGCAAAGCTATTGGTATAGAATTTGGAATAGTTTTCTATGTGCCCAAAATTAGTCATAAAAATGGAACAGGTAATTAGCAATAAAGATATCCAATTATCAGATGGCCAGTCATCAAAATCAATGAAAGAAGGAAAAAGTTATAAGTATCTAAGAGTATTAGAATCTGACAGAGTACTAATTATAGAAATGAAAAAGAAAATTGAGGAGTACATCAGAAAGGAGAGGAGCTAATGAAGTCAAAGCTAAACGGTTTGAATCTAGGCTGTAAATACTTGGACAATATCGTTACTTAGATATTCAGTAGGTTTTGTAGATTGGATAGAATCTGAATTAGAAAATCTAGACAAAACTAAGAAAGAATTCAATATGAACGGAGAACTTCACCCAAAAGCAGGAGTAGCAAAATTACGCTAACCCAGAAAGGAAGGTGGAAGAAGGTTAATATCAGTCGAAAACTGGTCAGCTAAAGTAGATATATCCTCCTATTTAGGTAACAGTGAAAATTTTTGAGAGTTGCTACAGTAACAGTAGGAGATAAGGAAACTAAAAAGCCAAATGAACTTAAAAACCAACAAAAAAAGGGAAAACTATCTGACTAGCAAGAGAAGGCTTTGCAAGGTAGCTTCCTAAAGATAGATGCAGAAAATAGTAATAATGAGACATGGTATTGATTGCAGAAAATGAAGGCTGAAAAAGGTGACAGAAAGTTTGTAAGTCGCAGCACAAGATCAAGCATTGGGGATTGATTGGATAAAGGCCAAGATAGACAACGCAGCTTCCCAACATGTCGTGTATGTCAACAACAAAATGAAACCATTGATCATGTGGTCTCCACCTGCAGTCTTCTTCCACCTACAGAGTATCTCAACAGGCATGATAGAGCTTCACAATATATTCACTGGGTAATTTGCAAAAACCTGGACTTGCCCCATTATAAAAACTTGTGGGAACACAAACTACCTCCAATTAGAACAACAAACACAGCACCTGCGCAACACTGGACACTCATAACAGCAGAAGAGGTAACACAGGCACTGCAAAAACTAACCAACTGGAAGGCGCCTCGGTACAACAAAATCCTTAATTTCTGGCTAAAATATTTAAGGCGGTGGCAGAGAAGCTTAATGTGATGCTAACAGAGCATCTCATTGAACTTCTCTGATGTTTGGATTTTGTTTTGAGCTGAGTGTAAATTACAAAAATGTGCTGGGATGAACACGACAAAGTTACGTACACAAAAGGGATACACGAAGAAAACACAAATATATGAAAAAATAGTGTACAAATAATAATAATAATAATAATAATAATAATAATAATAATAATAATAATAATAATAATAATAATAATAATAATAATAATACCTAGGGGTAATTGAAGGGGACAATATCAAGCACTCAGTGATGAGGGAAAGGATCAGAAGAGAATGTTATCGCAGGGTGAGAGCAATACTGAAGACAGAGCTGAACGCGAGAAACAGAATCGAAGCGATCAATGCTCTAGCCATACCAGTCGTGACTTACAGTTTCAACATCGTTAACTGGTCAATTACTGAAATATGTAATGTTGACAGAAAAATA
>NC_068983.1:115343734-115351093 GCF_001194135.2 Octopus bimaculoides
TTACTACCTAGCTCAGATACCAGGAAACTCCAAAATGGCTGAAGTTCAAAAGATAGTGCTCATGGGAACTGCCCATATCCTACGTAAAATACTGTCTATGTGATCTCAAATTTTAAAGCAAACACATAATTTTCTTATGGTTTCTTAAACATTCTCAAGAACAACACTATGTACAAATCCAAATATATGGTACCCTAGGCATAACACCTACATGAACTTCTAACTTGTTGTCTCTTGAGGTCTCTGGGTGAGACTTGGATCCAACTTGTACAAATGCAAAACAAAAGTGAAACATAAAATAATAATAATAGTAATAAAACAACATCAATAATAAATAGCATAAACCTGACCGTCACGGAACTAATAACCACAGAAACAAATGGCAATATCACTGAGCTAAATGACATAATATATGCAGCAGACACTGCAGCCACAAAAGAAGCAGGATACTCCCTCAGACCCATCCAAACAGGAGTTCCACCACCCAAACAAACCATGTGGATAAATAATATTCCCAAAAAATTTTTTTAAGGAGAAAAGATCTGTCGATTCTTAGAGAAATTAATAGACAATCAACACTACTAAGTAACAAGAAGAAAACAAAAATGCTGTGCAAATACATTACAGAAAAAGATTTACCTGAAGTAAAAGAAAAACTAAAGCAAGATATCCTTGCCAAAGCACAAAGGATCCGTCGGTATGATAAACGCCAATGTTTCTTTGAACAAAACTCCAACCCCCAAAAATTCTACCAAGAACTTGGCAAAAATAAAATAAACATCAATGCAACACCAACAGCAGAAGTGGAAGAATTTTGGAAAGAAATATGGTCGGTGAAGGAACAACCTCAGAAAAGGACTATTAAAACAACGAACTTAGAACCCGAGCAACTGTGGACCCCAATAACAACTGAAGAGGTCACCCAGGCACTGCAAAGTCGAAGCAACTGGAAGGCACTTGAGCACAACAAGATCCCCAGCTTCTGGTTAAAATATCTGACAGGAATACACAAAAAGTTGGCTGAAAACTTTAACGACATACTAATAGATCCAGAGACAATGCTTGAATGGCTCACGAAAGGGAAAGCTATCCTAATTCCCAAATCCACTGAAACTGCAAAACCACAAAACTACAGACCTATAACCTGTCTCTCTACAATCTACAAAGCCTTTACTGCAATAATATCGCAGAGATTGAGCAAGCGCCTGGAAGAAAACAACCTGTTTCCAGAAGAGCAGAAGGGATGCTGCAAGGGCTCATACGGCTGTAAAGAACAATTAATGATCAATAAAGCCATAACTGAAGACAGCCGCAGAAAGAAGAAAGGCCTCAGTATGGCCTGGATCGACTACCGAAAGGCTTTTGATACTGTTCCCCAAACGTGGATCCTCGAAACACTAGCCATAAACAAGGTAGCACCAATAATTATAAAATACATAAGACACTCTATGAATAAATGGCAGACAGTGGTACAGTTCCAAACAAAAGAGGGACTCGTGAAAACCAAAGCCATCCCCATTAGAAGAGGAATATTCCAAGGAGACACTCTCTATCCACTCCTGTTCTGCTTGGCACTCACACCTTTAACTGACTTGCTAAATAGAACTGGCTGCGGATACAAATGTTACGGCAAAACAATCAGCCACCTTTTATATATGGATGACCTAAAATTATACGCTACAAGTGATAAACAGCTGGAAACGCTACTACAGACAGTACATGGATTTACCAAAGAAATAGATATGAAATTTGGATTAGAAATATGTGCCAAAGCAACCCTGAAAAGAGGAAAACTAGTTAAGAGTAGCAACATCACACTAGATAAAGCCAATGAAATAAGAGAATTAAACCAAAGCCAGGCATATAAATATTTAGGAATCAATGAACTAAATAGGATACAACATACACAAATGAAAGAGAAAATAAAGAAAGAATACTATAGACGAGTTAGATCAAAACTAAAAACAGAGCTCAATGTTAAAAACAAAATAATAGGTATTAACACTATAGCCGTCCCAGTTATAAGTTACAGTTACAATATCCTTAACTGGACACTAAATGAACTAACCAAAATAGACAGGAAAACAAGAAAAATAATGACAGGATCTAGGATGCACCACCCAAAATCTGACAAAAGGTGGTAGAGGCCTTATACAACTGGAGAACTATTATAAAATAACCACCATAGGACTGCAAAAATACCTACTTCAGAAGCAAGGAAAACTAATACACATAGCCACAAAGCACAAGCAAAACAAAAAAGCTGTTTTCAGTATTTAAGGAAGCTGACAAATACAAACAAGAAATCATACTACCTAACAAATATGAAGAAGAAGAAGAAACAACAAAAGCTATGAAACAAATGAAATCCAAACTAAAACTAGAACAGCAACGGACCATGATAAAACGATGGCAAGAAAAGCCCCTTCATGGCAAATACTGGGCTAAACTAAATGCAAAAGAAATAGACAGAGAAAAATCTCAGCAATGGTTGAGAAGCTGAGAACTCAAAGCAGAGACTGAAGAATTTTTGATTGCAGCACAAGACCAAAGCTTCCCCACCAGAAATTACAAAAAACATATAATGAAAAGAAACATAACAAGTAACTGCAGAATATGTGGAGATGGACAAGAAACAATAAATCATATTATCTCTGGCTCTCCAGTACTGGCTATGAAAGTATATATTCACAGACACGACAGAACTGGGACCTACATACACTGGAAGCTATGCCAACACTATGGAATAACAACAGAAAAAAGATGGTATAGACACACGCCAGAAAAGGTCACAGAAAACGAGAAAGCAACCATACTCTGGAATATGCCAATACACACAGATAGAGAAATTACGGCCAATATGCCAGATATAGTTGTCAGAGATCACGAAGGAAAAAAATGCTTTCTAATTGATGTATCAATACCAGCAGATGACAACGTTTCTCTAAAAGAAATTGAGAAACTTTCAAAATACAAAGACCTGGAAATAGAAGTAACTCGAACGTGGAATCTAAAAACAGAAACAATTCCTATCATGGTAAGTGTGTGGGGTATATAAGGGACTTTACATGAAGAAGATACAATTATATACAAAAAATAATGTGCATATAATTAAAAAAAAATAGCGATGTAGAAAACCCATAACAAATAAAACCTAATATAGTTTTCAAAAGTACACTCTGATATTTTTAGAGTTAGATTAGGCGAGAACATCCTACGATTCTACGCTTCCATTATTGCCCATGCACAAGCAGAGTGCACTCAGATACATCCGTCGATATATGTTTTGTTTTTTTTTTATCTAAAATACATTCAAGATTTTAAATGACTACTTAATTAAGAAGCCTGAAAATTTTACCAAATGCAGAAATAGTTGATTTTAATTGAACAATGAACAGATTACATGTATAATATACTACTGTAGTCATAGTCGTTTATCTTATAGCATACTGGATTCCACATGCCTATTTTGTATTACACATCTTTACACCTACACACTATCTATCCCGCTACAATCAATATGTCACTCAAGAAATATATATTATGAGTGACATAATCGATCTAAAAAATTCCTACTTGCTTCCAAAATCGCAGTGTAAAATAATTTATGAATATAATACACCAATCTCAAATAAGGCTATGCGTGAGTGCATTTATTTGTGTATGTATGTGTGTGTTTGGGTGTGTTTGGGTGTGTGCGTGTTTGGGTGTGTGTGTTTGGGAGTGTGTGTGTAATAATATGCGTTCTAATGCTAATAGAACACACAGTAATATAAATGCTATAACGGAAATAACAGGACAGAATGATCCTACCAATTTACATAACGATAACAGTGTCAATATATTCTTAAAAATAAAACTAGTGGAAATAATGATACTAATAATAGCAATTTTACTACTACTAATAACATAATAGTTATAGTAACAATGATAGTAGCAATAATGATAATAATTATAGCACTAATTTCACAAATATTGGTTTTAAGTTTTGGCACAAGGCCAGCAACTTCGGAGATGGGGCCAGTCGATTACATCTTATTTTACACCTTATTTTATCGACCCCGAAAAAATGAAAGGCAAAGTCGTCCTCGGCGGAATTTGAACTCAGAAGGTAGAGACGGACAACATGCCGCTAAACATTTTGCTCGGCATGCTAACGATTCTGTCAGCTAGACGCCTTGCTAATTATGCAAATACTAAAAGCAAGAATGATGCTGCAGAGCACCATTTTGTTATTAGGTTGTCAAGAAAGTTCTTGCGGTTCTTAACCTTTAAATTCAGATGTACATATCTCGGCTCAAATGAAACTTTATTAATCGAAATAAACACCATCAGAATCAAAACACTTTTGCCAACGCGAAACAAGTTTATTTATGCCAGTAGCGTAAAAATCCTGTGTTCTGGTGGCGATGAAGTCGTTGAAGGTGTATTTGGCATCGTCTTGGTTTTTGAAGCATTTCTCACGCAGGATGTTGTCGAGATGCTTGAAAAAGTGGTAGTCTGTAAGTGAGAGGTCTGGTGAGCATAGCGGATGAGGCAGAGTTTCGTAGCCCAATTCGTTCAACTTCTGCAGGGTCAGTTGTGCGACATGCGACCGAGCGTTGTCGTGGAGAAGAATTGGTCCTTTTCTATTAACCAATGCTGGCTGTTGTTGTCGGAGTTTCTTATGCATTTCATCTATTTGCAGACACTCATAAGGGTTTTGCCTGGATCCAAAAAGCTGTGATGGATGAGACCGGCCGCAGACCAAACAGTCACCATGACCTTCTTTTGGTGCAACTTTGGTTTCGGGAAGTACCGTGGAGCTTCGTCGACGTCCAACCACTGAGCTCAGCGTCGCCGATTGT
Organism: Octopus bimaculoides; assembly: GCF_001194135.2. Lineage (NCBI taxonomy): Eukaryota > Metazoa > Mollusca > Cephalopoda > Octopoda > Octopodidae > Octopus > Octopus bimaculoides. The sequence goes on from NC_068983.1 coordinate 115,348,582, forward strand.
CGTAAAGAATCCACTTTTCATCGCAAGTCACAATCCGGTTGGGAAACGGGTCGTTCTTGTTGCGTAAAAGAAGGAAAGACGACACTTCAAGACGACACATATATATTTATATATATACAAATATTAAATGAAACAGAGAAATATAATTGACAAATTAAAAATTTATTTACATTATAATATAATATACTATAAAAAGATATAATATAATATAACATAACAAATTATTTAAAAAAAAAACACATATAAAGCCAACAATTTCTTTCGACTCAAATACAATAGTGAATTTATAAAAATTTCGCATCTATGTACACAAACCTCTTCAGGGCCTTGGTTCTAAAAACACAGACGAAATTCCATGTAAAGACTGCCAAATTGCAAAAGTACTAATTCAAAAAATACTTGTGTTTAGAACTGTGAGCGTTAATAATTCAAATACATAATAGATACAATAAAAATAGCAACAAAATTCAAATGGATAAAATAATTAAGTGAAGAAAATTTAAAACGGTCATAAAATGTTCTTATGGATCTCCAGTAATATTAATCGAAAAGTATTTAAATCGAAAATAATCACTGGCCATTTTATAATATAATATCCATATTATGTAATATATCAAAAAATTATGGTGGAGTAGGAAATATATTTTATTTAAAATTACTATATATTATGATGAAAAAATATAAGTAGGGATATATTAATTCTGACACCAAATTCAATAAAAAGTTTCATAATCGACGTTTCATTCACTCAATATTTTACTCCCAAATACGCAAAAGTATATTTATATTTATTGTAGTACCTATGACAATTTAGTAGATATAGTAACATTATGTTCTTTCGAACGTGTATACGCAAATTTATAGAATAAAATTACTGGATTAACATAATTTATTTTCTTCTGTAAAACTAAGTAAAACTTTATTTATTTATTGTCATTATTATGGAAAAATTGGAATGGTTCTATAATAATTGTAACATTATACATTTATACATTTGCTTAACATCGGCGTTTTGGTATTAAAATATTGAGCGAATGAATCGTCGATTAAGAAATTTTTTATTGAATTTAGTGTCAGAATTAATATATCCTTACTTTTCATCATAATATATAGTAATTTTAAATAAAATATATTTCCTACTCCACCAGAAATTTTTGATATATTACATATTATATAGGTATGGATATTATGTTATAAAATGGCCAGTAATTATTTTTGATTAAAATCCTTTTCGATTAATATTACTGGAGATTCATAAGGACATTTTATGACCGTTGTAAATTTTCTTTACTTAATTATTTTATCCATTTGAATTTTGCTGTTCTTTTTATTGTATTTATTATGTATTTGAATTATTAACGCTCACGCTTCTAAACATAGGTATTTTGTAAATCAGTATTTTTGCAATTTGGCAGTCCTTGCATGGAATTTCGTCTGTTTTTTTTTTTGTAGAAAAAAAGCCCTGAAGAGATTTGTATACATGGATGTGAATTTTTTATAAATTCACTATTGTATTTGAGTCGAAGCAAATTGTTGGCTTTAAGTGTTCTTTTTTTAAATTTGTTATATTGAATTATATCTTTTTATAGTATATTATATAATATTATAATGTAAATAAATTTTTAGTTTGTCAATTGCATTTCTCTATTTCATTTAATATTTGTATATTGTAATTTTACCCTTTTATCTGTGATATTCAACTGTTGTGCCAGTGAGAATTGGACGTTTTACATCCCTTTGAAGGAATTGTTTTTTCCTTCGTTTGATGTGTGTGTATATCTGTTAGGATCCACAATGAGCAGAACTTACCTGCAGGTATTGGTAGTACAAATCAGAGGTGCAATCTGTGTGGGTGTCTTTTCAAAATATTGTCTGGTTTAAAAAGCCACATCAAACGCAATGAAAGAGCTAAGGTGTAGGTGCAGGAGGTGGTCAAACTCTGTGTAAGGAGTAGACAACCACCATATATATCTGTATGTATATATATATATATATATATAGAGAGAGAGAGAGAGAGAGAGAGTACTCATATCTATTTTCTCCCTGCTTGTAATCATATAAATTCCTTTTAAGCTTATTCTGTTCCTTATAAAATAGTTCCGTGTGGCAAAATGAGAGGTTAATCCCAGTAAATTTTACTCAAAGTATTCTAACATGATGCAAGTTCATGTTACATTTAGGAAAGAAAACAAATAATGTTGCACTAGTAATGCTCTCTTTAACATGTTCATGATCCTACAATTTCATATATCCGTAAAAGCGTAAAAAAAAATTAAATATCTGGTGTATTGTCGTGATATTCACACTGATTCTATCACCTTTTTCCAACATATCTTTTTTTAGCATAGATAATTTATTTTGTATAAAACTTTGTTAAAAATTTACGTTATGATAATACTTAGCATACTTCTTCTTCAACCTCATCACAATTTTGTCACCACAGGAGAGGGAGGGGGGAGCGAAAGGGAGGAGAGAGATAGAAGAAGAAGAAGAAGAAGAAGAAGAAGAAGAA
>NC_068983.1:115351571-115355908 GCF_001194135.2 Octopus bimaculoides
TATGCGTGTTTGCATATATTGAAACGCGTCATATGTTGCATAGTGAAATGCATAAATATTATACACACACACTCATAAATGTGTGTGTGTGTGTGTGTGTGTGTGTGTGTGAGTGTGTGTGTGTATTTATCTGAAGATATTGTTTGGGATCAAACCCGATTTGCTAAGAGTGTGTTAGGGAACTAGAACATCACGATTTCGTGTCTCCATAAATTCCCTTCAAGCCTCGTAAGCCCGAGTCACGAACTAGGGAGTAGACTCCCTTTCAATCCACTCTGTTAAGTAACCACAACAATTTTCATGCAAACATTAAATGTGATTTCATGCTGGGAGTTGATTATGATATACGATGTGACAAACATCGTATGACGTAAATATATATGTAAGTATGCGTGTGTGCTTATGTGTATCCATATGTATACATGTGTACGCATGTTTATACGTGCATACATACAAACATATATGTATGTATGTGTGTGTATATATATATATATATATATATATATATATATATATATCAACAACTGATACAGATGGAAAATGGAATACATGGGAAACATTTTGCTCACAGCCATCGTTTCGACATATCCTACATCGATTCTTCGCGGGCGGGAAACTGTACAACAACTAGTTGTGGAGCATCCCAAGATGCAGAAGGATCTTGTCAACTGAATTTATAAGGGATTTCTCGTTAAATGAATTCTGTTTCGCTACACGCGCACACAATTATTCACGTATATTATTATATATATGCATTTTTAAACCCTATGTATAATTAATAAGTTTTAATTGAAGAAAGATGTTTTTAAATAAATACATACACACACAAGCACACTATATACTTTGAAATTATACATATGGATATGCATGTGCGTGTGTGTGTGTGTGTATACACACGCACATACACATACACATACACAAACACAAACACACACATAAACACACACATAAACAGACACATGTAATCAATTAAGGAAGCAGAAGATGGATTTGCTATTAGCCTTTATTCCGTACGACGATCGTTTTGCACCATCAATACACTAATTGACATATACCCATTAGCCCAAAGTTTACACACACACACACACACACACACACACACATTAGGATTTCCCCTCGGCGTAGTGATACTGTTAAAAGTCAATATATATATGTTTTAGAGTCTACATATACATATGTAAACTCTTAAAGTATCTTGGTGAAGAGCTCTGGGTAGTTCTTGTGCTTTTCAGTGATGTCTGCAGTTATTTCTCAGGAATACTCGCGTCTGAACAGGTTCCCTCCTGCCACAAATTCATATCCAATTATCTTCATCGCTCTAACCCACTCCTTTCCTTCTTTGTTTACGAAGGCCACTTTTTATTTGGTTGTGTCCCGCTGCATTTGGTCCCAGATTGAAGTGGTCAATTCTTCCAGTACTCTGTTGTGCCTCCGTGTGTATGTGCTATCAGTGGAGGCGCAATGACCCGGTGGTTAGGGCAGCGGACTCGGGGATGTGGGATCGTGGTTTCGATTCCCAGACTGGGTGTTGTGAGTGTTTATTGAGCGAAAACACCTAAAGCTCCACGAGGCTCCGGCAGGGGGTGGTGGCGAACTTTGCGGTACTCTTCCACCACATCTTTTTTCACTCTTTCGTCCTGTTTCTCTTGTACCTGTATTTCAAAGGGTCAGCCATGTCACACACTGTGTCACGCTGAATATCTCCGAGAACTACTTTAAGGGTACACGTATCTGTGGAGTGCTCAGCCACTCACATGTTAATTTCACGAGCAGGCTGTTCCGTTGATCGTATCAACTGGAACCCTCGTCGTCGTAACCGATGGAGTGCCACAACGACGATGTGCCATCAGCGAGTGCAATCTTTCAGGAACGCAGGACATGATCTATTGACTGGGATTTGTCCTTGCACAGAGGACATATTGACATGTCTTCCATACCCCACTTTACAAGGCTGGTGTTTGATGGAAGCAGGTCATAAGTTGCTCTTATCATAAAACTCAATCTGAGTGCTACACGTCGTTCCATGTGAGAGATTTCTGCATAGCGGCATCCCAGGTTGTCCTTCCCACTGATGAAATTGCTGGATGGCTTTCATATACTTGTTTTTTTTTTCATCTTCACTTCTAACCTCCTGAATCACAAGACCCCTTTGGACTTTACCTGTTACTTTTGACCACCACTGCACATTGGTATTGCCCCTCCTGTCTGAGCAACCCCCATTATCTCTTTGGCCTTCAAACTCTTTTCAGCATCACCAATTGCATCCACAACTTTCCACTTCCTGCCTGTCTTTAGGTTTGGCTGCACCAATCTAACCACGCAATCTTTGCAGCCTTTGAGCATTAGTTGCGGGCTTATTTACCTGTCCTTGTATTCTTCAACTAAGGACACGAAAGGCAGTCTCAGTTTTGCCCTCTTGCAGTAGAGGGCAACATCAGTCAAACACGAGGGTACACCAAGCCACTTTCTGGTGTACCTATTTATATGCCTTCAATGGTTCCACTGCCAAAGTTGCAATTTCGCACACTAGCAGGGGCCATATGCTGAAGACACCAGACCTTGTATTTACCGGACAAAGGACGCTTATCGATATTGAATAGATCCTCCTCTACTGACTTAGTTGTTTGCTTCACCTGGTTGGCGTCTTTCATGGTCTTGTCATACCATCTTCTAAGGCTTTTCACTGGCTGGCCACCAACATCGAAGCTAATACCTTCCTTCATTTTCCCTTTCCTTAGGGAGAGATTTCTAGCTTTCTTGGGTTTGAAAGCCATTCTACACCAGACTATCAACTCGTCCAGTTGGTTGAGCAGATTTCGCTTTTCTGACTCCTTGGATACAAGCATAGTATTATCGTCCATGTAGGCTTTCAGGGGTGGCGTCCTACATCCACCGCCAAGGTCTGCTGCACTTGCTTTGCTTTCTACTGCCCTGAGAAGTACCTGCATCACCATCACGAAAAGTATTGGTGGCACTGCTCAACCCATCGCAATTCTAACCGCCAATCTAGTTCAAGTAGTTGTGTATTTCTTGCTGCTGAATCGCATCTGAAACCCCTAGAAGTAAGAATCAAGCCTCTTGCGTATTGATCCTGGTACATGATACATCTGGAGTGCCAGTTGAATCATCTGATGAGGAACAGAGCCATACGAGTTTCCAAGATCTAACCAGACTACATCACGGTCAGTCTTATTCTCTTTTTGCCTTCTGAATAGCTTCCCAGATCATGCTCCCATGTTCAAAGCATCCCGCTATCCCTGGCATACCACCATTCTGCATAGCTGGGTCTACATAGCCATTATGGAATAGATAATTGGTCAACCTGTGAGCCATTATTGAGAATATCTTCCCTTCGACATTTAGGAGTGAAATTGATCGGAAGTGATTGATTCCTTTTGAATCTTGTTCTTTTGGTATGTACACTCCATCCGCCTTCATCCAGTGGCCAGGGACCATCTTATTCTTCCAGACCAGTGTGAGCCTTTCGTGCAACTATTTCAGAACATTTGACATTTCTTATAGAGGAGATATGGTATGCCATTCAGTCCCGGAGCTGACTTGTTCCTTGCCTTATTTGACAACTTTCCTGACTCCAGCACGTATTGGAGGCTTGTTGTTGGAATCTACCCCAGGATGGTTTGGCCACACCAAGTTTGTAATATGGTCAAGTGGTTTTTGTTGTTTAGGGTTGGAATATGTCTTCTTCAAGTGAGCTTCAAGAAACTCAAGAGCTTCAAGAAACTCTTTCTCAACGGCTAGTACACCTGACTGTAGTTGATCAAATCTTTTCCTCAAGTATTCTGCTCTGCTGAGGGCGCTATGCTTTGCTTTGAGATCTTTCCAGACCTTCCTTCTCCTCGGGAATTGAGGTCTGCGGCTGTTTTCTTCGGGTATTTCTTTGTATATCTTATGGATTCCATCTCCTTCTACCACCTATTCTTTCTGGTCGGTTGCTTGCTCTTTTCTTTATCACCAAAGTGCTGTATGCAAATACTGTACATTTCACCGCAAGCCTCTAGTTGCTTGTTATAATTCAAGGTACCCAATCTGTTATATAATGTCTAGCAGATTTCCTTGTCAAACGGCTCCCAGGCCCCTTCACTATTCGCTGGAGGGAATTTACCTTTTGGACACTTTCCCTCTGCCTCTTGGGGTTGTATTCCCACAGAAGACTCATTTGCTTGGATATCCTGAGCACTGTCGTTTGCAACCTGGTTTTGTCTCCTAAAGTCTCATCTGCATATACATCTATATACATACATACATACATACATACATTAAAACAGAACGCTTGATTTATTCATAATTAGCTGATCCTCCTCTATTTTCTTTTACCC
>NC_068983.1:115355918-115356498 GCF_001194135.2 Octopus bimaculoides
TATATATATATATATATATATATATATTTATAAAATGGGTGCTGAAAAGTTCCGGGCTTTGGGTAAAAGAAAATAGAGGAGGATCAGTTAATTATGAATTTATTAAACATATTCCCCTCTAAGATTCATACACTTATTGCAGCGGACCTTCAGTTTTTCTAAGCTCTATAAAAAAAATTTTAAAAACTCGGAATTTTGAGCCTTTCGCGATACCCTTACAGATAGGTATTTTTCGGCACCCCCTCGTATATATACATATATGCATACACACACACATACATGCAAACGTACATGCATGCATACATACATACACACATACATGCAAACATACATGCATGCATACATACAAATATACATACATACATACATACATACATACATACATACATACATACATACATACGTACATACACATTTACATTACGTCTGTGTGTGTTTCTGTAGATTTTTGTATGCATGAATATTTTTACAGATTTTTGTATTTCGCTTTTTATGTATGTGTATGCATGAATTTTTTAAAAGCATTTTCTACTTCTCTCTGCTCTCTCTCTCTCTCTCTCTCTCTCTCTCTCTCTCTCTC
>NC_068983.1:115356653-115358505 GCF_001194135.2 Octopus bimaculoides
GTGTGTGTGTGTGTGTGTGTGTGTGTGTGTGTGTGTGTGTGTGTGTGTGTGTGTGTGCGTGGATGATTTTATAAATGATTCCACTGTATTACACACACGATAGTTTCGCCTCTCGAATTATATGTATAGAACGTAATCATTCTGTACATTCCAGAATGTGTTAAAAGTTAATCCTCATATAAATCCTTAATAGCTTATTGGCCTTTCACAGTGCACAGCTCCGGTTTCTGTAGTGCTAGGAAGAAACGAGGTACATTTCTGCTTGGGCCGACCACTGCATTATCCTAATTAACTTATAGAATGATGCAACTAAAGTGTGTGTGTGTGCGCGCGTGCGTTTATGTGTGTTTATATATACATGCAAACGCATTTGTGTGTGTTTCTTGGAATTAAGAAGGAATTTAATAGATGACCAAGTGAGCAAAAATGTAACACGGTATTTGTTCGTCCAGTTTCCTTCTAGAGACCTGTATCAGATCTAAGAAACTAGACCATACCTTTGCAGTGGCACTGTAATAATTTGATCCAAATAAATACATTGTCTTTCATATATGTTCCATGGCTACGTATAATGTATCTTGATGGTATGTTATATACGTGTACCAAACACGTGATTGAGAATTTGAGAATTTTAGTTTCAGATAGGTAATCACTGCAGCTTCCTTGTTTCTCTGCAAGATCGTAAGTGGATTTAAACTCGACTTTGTTTGCTGACATATCCATGACGTTAATATAGTCACATGATCGATCCCACTGCTCGGTATTTTGAGTAGGTCTTCTTTCAACCATATCCGTGAGTCGAACCAAATCTTGTGACCGAAGCTAGGGAGACAGAAACTTTAGAGAAGCTTATTGGTTGAACTGTGTATGCAAATTGGGGAGACGGACTTAATCTGTCACCTGGTTTAATACAGCCATAAGAACGCTAAGTGACGTTTAATGAAGTCGCTATATTGCAAGCATTGGAATAAGATTTCCGATCTAAGACACTCCATGGGTTATGGTTCATTCCATCAACTAGTCTCGTTCTCACAGTTCTTCCTGCGCCGAATAAGACACAGGAAAAATAGTTGCCACCAAACCAAACTGCATAAGTACGCATTTACTTCATCTTTTAGAGGAATGAAGTACACCAAATTGCTTGCAACTAAGCAGCACTGTGCTTTTGTTGCGGTCTTGTTGGAACTTGAACCATCAATATTGTTTCGATTAATTGTGTCATAGCCGTGTGGAGTCCGCTCTATTACAGTGCACTGTCCGACTATTGTTTTGTTACTTTAATATTCAACATCGTTCATTTAATAATTTCTTCAATCAGTTATTGAATAGCTTGGTGGAAGAAGAATTGATGATTAATTATCTTCCAGTCTCCAAAAATGTTGTAGTAAGCATTGTGCCTTTTCACAGTTGACTTTTAATCAACTGATTATACCTCCTCCGTTAATTATACCTCTGCAAGCGTATAATCACACAAACAGTCACACACATGCGCACACACCATCATCATTATCACTGCCACCATTATCACTACCACAACACCACACATACATGCACCACGCACATTTATGCATATATACACATGTGTATATACGTATGTACGGAAATGTCTTTACACTCGCAAAAGCGCATACATGACTGTGTATGCTTGTGATAGAAATATACATACTATATAGATACACACACACATACATACAGGCATACACACACACACACACATACACACACACACATATATATATATATGTATATATATATATATATGTGTGTGTGTATTTATATATATATGCATGTATGTATGTATATATATATATATATATATATATACCCATAGATATATAGTTGATAGATAATG
>NC_068983.1:115361399-115366167 GCF_001194135.2 Octopus bimaculoides
TATATATATATATATATGTATGTACGTATGTATGTATGTATGTATGTATATGTGGACACAAGACGGCACGAAACGTGTACAACAAAAAGATACGAAACACCAGTACATGGAACACGAACTATTCTTTTGAATAATGAAAGACACAAATGGGAAACAAAACAAGCAACATACAGAACGACCTTTCATCAGTTGTTGGCTGTTTTCTAGTCTCATATTTCGAGCATTTAACAACAATGTACGCTTTCGATTCAACTGTTTTATCGAAAGCGTATATTGTTGTTAAATGCTCGAAATACGTGACTAGAAAAACAGCCAATAACTGATGAAGGGTCGTTCTGTATGTTGTTTGTTTTGTTTTCCATTTGTGCCTTTCGTTGTTCGAAAAAATAGTTCGTGTTCTATGTACTGGTGTTTCGCATTTTTCTTTTTTGTTGTACACGTTTCTTGACGTCTTTTGCCCACATATGCATATATATATATAAACGTATAGATGTAAACCACCATATCATAACAAACTACAAGAATTGAAAAAGAGAAGAATCGCGAACAAAAACGAGAAGCAACATATAGAAAATGCTGTGGGTTAAAAAATGGGAAACGAGAAACGGAAAGCGAAAGCACAAAAACCTGAATGTAGAAAGTAAAATTTAAAAAATGAAAGAGTTATCTTCCTTAGACCTTAAATTATAAAAGCTGGAAAGATATCAACAAGTTCAACAGAAATAGGCAGAATATTCCAACTCTTCAAAAATATATTTATACATATGCTTGCAACCACTGAAAATTCCAGAACTAGAATTCAGTAGAGAGTAAGGGATCTTAGATCTGAACAAGATCTGCGCTCTTTTAGCTAAACAAAGCCTACATTTGCTCGATCCATTAGTATAAGGTATGGATTTCTCAATTATTTTCCGCTTAATTACAAGTGGTGTTTCGTTATCTTTCAAACTCCATACGTAGCTAGCCAACTTAGTAGCTTTGCTTTTGTCCTTGAGAGGAAGAGAGTTGAGCCCATGTGACATAGAGGGGCGAAGAAAGAATAATAATTCTTGTTCACGGCGAAGGCGGGAGTCCGGATGGTCCCTGTGCAAAGACAGTCCGAACACAGACAGATGTTGTAGCAAATGACTGATAGAGCGGAAATGGCGTGAGACCGGGGTGTGATTGCCGAGTCTGATGTCTCAGAGGTGTTGCGCGAACCGGTCAGCCAAGCGGCGTCCCGTTTCACCGATGTACAGGGAAGGACGGAGATACAGTAAATGACGTTACTAGAAATTCAGGTAAAGGAGTCGGTGATGTGATAGGAATGATGATGGGTGCCTGTGAGGATGGTAGTGTTGGAGAGGTAGGAGCAGGTATGACAGCGTGGGGGGGAGCAGGGGAACGAGCCAGGCTGGGAGGTGGAGTTAGGGAAGAAACTGTGGATCAGGAGGTTTGAGGAAGGAAGGGGTAGGCTGGGGAAGATGTGCGAGGTGGAGGGGTCGGACTGGAGTTGTCGGAAGGCTCGCAGAATAGTGCGTTGGAGGGACATGGTGGAGAGGTGGTAGGTGAGGGGAAACGGGAGACTAGCAACGGCGGGGCAGGTGCGAGGAGAAAGAGAAGAGGCACGGTCCACGAATCATGCTCTGGTAAGGACAGTGTGGATAGTGGTGAGGGCATATCCACGTAGGATGAAGTGGAGAGTCATGGATTGAGATTGAGTCTCAAAGTCATGGTTGTCACCGCAGAGCCTGCACAGATAGAGGAATTGGGAGTAGGGGCTGGAGAGCTTGGAATGGGTAGAGTGGGAGGAGGAAAAGTTAAGGTAGGAGTGTGAGTCAGTGTGTTGTTTGTAGTAGATGGCGGTAGTGCGAGTGGAATAGTGTATTTTGACAGAAATGTCGAGATATTCGACGGAAGTGTTAGAGATAGTGCAGGAGAATTCGAGGGCAGGATGGAAGGATTGGACAAAAGAGAGGAAGGAGTCTAGTTGTTCGCGTGAGAGTGAGGTCACACCGATAAATCATCGATATAACGACTGTATAGTTCGGGAGTGGAACCAGTGAATTGTGAGAATATTTGTACCTCAACGAAACCAACGAGCAGGTTTGCATAGTTGGGGCCCGTTTCTGTTCCTATTGCCACTCCCAAGAGATCTGTTGGCAAAAATCCCCCGCGATCGAGAAGCAGTTGGGGGAGAAAACAAGTTCGACCAGACGAAGAAATGTGGGGGTGTCAGGTTGGGGGTCAGGTCGAAGGTCCAAAAAGTATTTCAGCGCAAGAAGCCCTTCGTTGCGTGGGATCACCGTATGTAAACTTTTGATATCAAGAGTGAACAGAAATTTAGAAGGGTCAGAAGGGAAGGAGAAAGAGTTAAAGAGACGGAGAGCATGGTTAGTGTCGTGGATGTATATATATATATATATATATATATATATATATATATATATATATGTATGTATGTATGTATGTATGTATATACGCATAGACATATATTATTACGCATAGAGAGAACAGTCTTTTTTTAATGTTTCATTAAATACAAGACTATGTTCAAGTCTTATCTTTTTCATTTTATATTCTTCAAAATTTTCTTATTACATTTTTACACTTCCTAAATCCATACCCGACGCTTATAACCCTCCAGAGTCTCATTATGAAGAATACAGTTGAATATATTTGGCATTTGTGTTGTTTCATATATATTGATCGGATTCGGATAGACTTTCGCGCCACAGATTTTTTTTAGCCGTTATTACTATGCATCAGCTGCCACATTTTGATAATTTTGGTTTCTATACTTCCGATCTCTTTCGTTGGTGTTTGGATTGGCCGTTCGAGCAATCTCCTCCGGAATTCCGTCGTAGATTTTTCATTTTAGTTGTTATATCGTGCGATTTTACGTTTGTATTTATGGGAAAGTGCTTTTCTGTTATGCATGTTTCATTAAATATATAACTTGTGGTCACGTTTTATCTTGGCTGTATGAATCCACTCAGTATGTAAGAAGCAACGCGAACGCTATATATATATATATAATTGAATTATTGATGAGACTTTGTGTGTGTGTATGTGTGTGTGTGTGTGAGAGAGAGAGAGAGAGAGAGAGAGAGAGAGAGCACATGACCTAGTAAAGGTTTTGCACCCAAGATCGCGAGATCATGATTTCAATTCTTGAACTGGCTGGTGCGTTGTTTTCTTAAGTTAAACACTTCGTCCCATGTTGCTCTGCGATCGTTTCTACACTGACGTATGGTACACCATACATCTCTTCAGAGAACGTCAGTTTCATGAAGGGAGTGAAATCATTTGTGCAGGTCGTTCCGCTGAACCTAAACTCATACGTCGCATTCGATGGGAGATTCTACCACACACACGCGCGCACACACATACATATACACACACATATGTTATTGTTATTAATTGCACACACATACACACTTATATAATCACATATTTGTACGTGCGGGACTAATACACTTGTGTATCTCAAAGCTGAGCTATGACAGCGAAACCATCAGCATAATCAAGCCCAGAAAGATACAAGCTCTGCTGATATCTTGATCCCTTCTGCTTGATGGTGAGGTCTTTGTCTTGGATAAGATCAAGATTTTGCCAAAGGATGTAGTCCACATCAACAACCACAAAACAGGTTGTTTTGCTGGCCACTATTATTGTGTTGAAAATCAGGTCATATGGAATGCTATATTTTGGAGATTTCAGTAACCCAAATGATGACGACGTTCACTCAACTGCATTAACAGCTAATTGCAGAAAAACATGTTAAAATATAGGGCATAACAAAGCTAATGAGGAAGAGAAATTTCTAGCGCGACGTGTTGAAACGCATTTCAATTGCCTACAAAGAAGAGGTCTATTTTCTGCCTTTTAACACTAGAATTAAACCAGAATCTTTAGATAATTAATTGACTTTCCTATCTCTCTTTAATACTTATTCACTGTCGCAAGAACCAAAATTATGAGTGATCTAGTTATTACGACAAGCTTGTCAATCATGTGGTTTCTAGTTCAGTCCTACTGAGCGACACGTTGGGAAAGTTACATTGTTGCTTTCTTTACTGAAATTTACGATGAAATGAAACTATAGGTATGCAACTGATTCGGTTGACAGAAGCTAAAATGTATACACATATTCATATTGTGCATTTATTTAATGATAATATCAGCAGAGTTCCGTGTCATTACTACCCACATTTAGAATGTTCAAATCCTGTTTCACCAATATAATCTTTGTTGGGATTTCTGACGAATACTAAATGTGTGTATCGTTCAGTTGTCAAATGTCCCTTTTATATTTATTAATTTTTTAAATTTTTTTTAGAAAAGACGATCTTTTATATTCAGACTTATCTGTCTTTCTCCTCTGTGATTGGAAAGGACGCTATGCATCTTTTCTATGGCAGAAATTTATTCCGAATATAACTTACTTATCAGTGACATGTAAATTCTAACAATGATTAAAATACTTCAAGAAATGCCTGGAACAGTTAATATTATGCTTTATAACTATGTAGAATTAAGTATAGTTCCCTCTGGAGTTTGCATAAGTTTAAAAATATATGGCTAATTTTGAGTCAGCATTAAAAAATTGCAAAAATACAAAAATCTCAAAGATTTTCATTTATTTGTGTAGATGGATTTTAACGAAATTCTCCGCCATATTACAACTAAGTGATTATTTCTACATACTTGTATTGAAAGAATTTTACATTCCTAGAATACATGAAGTTCTTGGCTCCTGGCAATTGTTTAAATTTCTTTCAATTGA
>NC_068983.1:115367006-115371200 GCF_001194135.2 Octopus bimaculoides
GTGTGTGTGTGTGTGTATGTGCGCGCACGCGTATGTGTGTGTGTACCATATTCAAATTCACTCATAGAAGAAATCACTTGTCCAAGGTACCGTGCAGTAGGACTGAACCTGAAACCAGCGGTTATAAAGCGAGCTTCTTAACCTCATATCCTTGCCTGTACTGAAAGATCTTTCTAAGCAATTCCCTTGCAAGTTTTTCCATCATTCGTCTATTTTGATAAAAGTTCACTCATTCAGTTGGGGTGACCGTACGTGTACTTACTGCAAATTTGCTTTTATTTGGGGGCTGCAGGCATGATATTTCTGGTTTTAAGCCGGCACTCGCCCTTAGGCAGTACTGTGTACAATACTGACAAAGGGTCAGAACTGGGAGAAGTTCAGAAACAGGTTAGACTTGAGAAGAGTGCTCAATGTCTCACAGACATGCATTTGAGGCTCTAAATTATATTTTACAAAATCTAAGAGATATCACTAACAACACGGGTGGAGTCTAGCGCTCTAGCATTTCCACCAACATACAACCATGAGTGGGTACTTTATTTATCGACCCGGGTAGGATGAAAGGCGAAGTTGATTCTGGCAAAATTTGAAGAACACAAACAACAAGGAAAAGATCAAATCTCACTTTTCTAAGCACTTCATTTCCAAAAATATCAAGAATTTATCAATGTCATTGAAATTTTCAAAACTAAATAAGAAACTAAATTGTAAAATGTGTCAACCTTTTGATAAAGCAATATTAATTAAAAACAACCCAAAATTATCAAAATTATTAACATGTCACAAGATGCATAACAATTAGCAAACGACATATGATTTTAAAATTATGACATTAAATGAGCGAATATTTTCTTGAAGCTCCATCATATTGTTAGCAGGAGGTAGATTTCATGCAAATCATGAAATGAAAGGAACACGTATTTAGTTGAATTAATACAGCGTGATATTTTTATTATTTTGTAATTTGCGAAATAATGCTTAGCTTTTTCAGAAAGATATTTTTAACAATGTCCTTTTTTTAAATTTATTTATCATGTTTTAAATATGCAAAAATCCAGGAAACACGATTTTTAAAAGTTAAGAGTCTTCGAATGCTGAAAATTGTATTACTCAAATATTCGATATGGACGGTAAGAATATGGAAATAAAATGTTACTTGAGTACATTTAACAGAAATATCAGCCTAATATGGAATTATTATAGGATTAGCATATAAAATTTAAATCATTATGTCAAACAGCTTAACACTATAATGTCATAATTTCATATTTATAAAATTCAAATGTTATTGTCTATTTTTTCCAATAGTTTTGTAGGGTTGATTTTTCTAAGTTGATGCAGTTGGTAACCTTAAGAACACTTTGAGCCCGAATAAATTAAATATATTAGAAAGCGATTTCCTTTGATCTAGTTACCCACAAATAATCTATTATCTACTACCTCACCAATTTATTGGTAACAAGCAAAAGATCATACTCAGGAATACCAGCCGCTAACCGTAAATGCGCGCGCACACACACGTCGCACGCGCATTGCTGATATTGTTTCTTCATTACAAAGTTCACACATGCGACCTTACGTTTTATCAAAGGAAACATTATAACATTTCTTTTCCTTTCAACTATGCTCTGTTTTTAAACTTACGTAACTTGAGTTTACATAAATTTGAACTTATAATGGACCCTAGAAGCTAAATACTTTAAATAACAATTTCATTATTACTTTGTGGGTGGGAAGATATGGACTTTTGTATGTGCATACGTGCTTGCGTGTGTGTATGCGCGCGCGTGTGCGTGCGTGTGTGTGTGTGTGTGTGTGTGTGTGTGTGTGTGTGTGTGTATGTGTGTGTAAATAATAGTTGTAGCTTTTATCCAATTTATTCGTAGCTATTATTATAGGTCAAGAGTTTTGCGAGAAAACTCATTCAATATTTAAGACATCTATCAAGATATTCCAGTAATCGATTCTTCGCTCTCAGTTCTTTATCATCTAAAGTAATGTATCAATATTGATTTTTTTCACCAAATTAATTGTTACTGTTTGATGCAACATGTTTATTACGAGAAACAACTTATCCTCAGTATAATACATAAAACTTCGATTAAATTCTCATAATTCAAGAGTAAATCTGTTTCAAAGTAGCAAAGAACAGATATGACAGTGAAGATTATTTATTTCGATACGATTTTAAACAACTCCCACATTCATTTCGTATTAATTCAGTCGCTGCAGAAACTATATCTTTCGCAACACTCAGCACCTTATTTCATTCACCTTATTTCATTCCCTTGTTTCATTCCCTCACAGCTATTCCAAAAACTATCCATCTCTTTCTCAACAAGAAATACAATACACACTCACATTCTATATAATACCGCCACCCTCAGACTCTAGCACTTTAAATCATATGAGTGATTGAAGTCCACCAAAATTATACCAGGTATCCTTGGCAGCCAATGTGCTTTACTGCTAAGTCACCAAAAAACAGCTAGACGAGTTTATGGCACTATCCTTCAAAGCTTGCCCTACCACATATCACACATATAGTAATGTCCCAACTCCCTAGGTGATTCATTCATAGCTGCGCTGTACTTGTTCAAACAAAAAAAATGTACACCTTGGAGAAACTCACCCTTTCCAAAAATCTAGACGGCGTTTACCCAGATATGCACCTCTTACGAGACCACCACCCAATCACGAAAGATGACTTCGCGTTCTTTACAACCCTCAAACTACCCAGCTTCCCATACTGCAGGCGAACTTTCTTGTCTTTTGCTTATAAAATTTTCAACTTTTGAATACTCTTTTTCCATACTTCTCAACAATAACTCTTTGAACAGTAATCCCACTGCAAAAGCTTCCACCTTCGCTGCCTAATTTGGGTCCAATTGTATATTGCTCATATTAGGCAAATCCTCTCCCTTCCATTTCACTAACTCCTCTACCTTTTATACATATGCACAGAGAGCGAAAATGCCATTGGTCGCTTCAAATTAATTATCCCTGATAATTCCCCTTCTTTATCACTCAACCATTGCGCCTCAAAATATGCTTCTATACGCGTATTCATCAAACTACTCGGTCTATATAGAGATATGACCTGATCGTTGTAATCACGCTATTCTGTGTGCCATTTCCAAGGAAAGCAAATCCTTTGACCTTGTCAACTATTATTTTGCAGCACTAACTTCCAATTTCTCTAAGATAATGAAGTTAACCATTAACGATGACATTCTCCAATAGTTCAATACTCTGTCTATTTATCAGCCACCTGTGTATTTTCCATAAAGTGAGATCCACTGGTGACCTATTCTCCTGTATCGCCCATTTGTGGGCCATCATCTTAAAAATAATTCATTGGAAACAATGTCATCGCTCTCAGCATCAGTAAAGCTTTCGAATATGTCTGAAATATCAACTTCCTATTGATACTGTCTGCCTATGGGCTCCATCTGATTTATTCATTTCTTGGACCAGTAACTCCCAATTGGCTAACATTATAGTGGCGTGTGTTGACAGAGCTCTTTTTACTCTGCATCTTATTAAGTCTGGTGTGTACTAGCGTTTTGTATTTTGTATTTATCTGCCTTCTTTACATCAAAGGTCACTTGCCGTCATATCCAACATCGTCTGCTCTTTTGCAGATTATACCCTTTCTTCCTCCTTAACCTTTCTCAATCATGCATCATTCAACTAAGTACCCGACGTCAAACTCTGCACAGATCCCATAAACGGAGAATGGCGCCATCTCAATCTTCTCCCTTTCAGCAGATAGAAAACACAAATACCACTCATATCAAGAAAATATCGTTGTACCACTTACATAGTCTTACTCACGTGCCGAATCCATCTAAAACCTTCACGATTGCTTCACACATTAGACCTCATTATCACCGAGTATAATGGCAACTTTTTCGTATCCGAAGATCTAAGGATAAGCCGCACACCCTCAAATGGCTATACAACCTGATCCTTGGCGCTGCTCGGCTTTTCTCCCAACCTGCGCTCTTTGTAGTTTTTAACTGAGAGTTTGTTTGCGTATTTGAGTACTACTATTTTAATAGCTAAAAAGAACTTGAAACCATGGTTCGGAAAATAGATGGTAAATGTTTTTATTTTTCATTCCCTTTCAAAATTATCCCTAATTGTGGCTCGGAGTTTTTACTGCTCCTTCTAGCGGGTTAGATGTCCTAT
>NC_068983.1:115377650-115379525 GCF_001194135.2 Octopus bimaculoides
ATATATATATATATATACATTATCTGAATTTTATAGTATTAAGTATCCATCACGGCTGGTCTTACCAATCGGCTTCGCGCAAAAAATACAATCGAGTGCAAGGCAACAAACCAATTATATAAATAAGCTCATCAGAGGTAGCTGATATCGAAGGGAACATAACGACTGGTGAAATGAAAAAAGTTTCAGGGGATTTTGCTAGGAGTTATGTCCCTTGGTCAGGTATGTTGTGTAGGCGGCAAAAGTCATCTTCAAGTGGGGAAAGTTTGTATTAATAAGGTGGTTTCTCTACGGTGATGTGGTGCGTGGTGTATGTAGCGATGCTATATGTATAAATTTTACTGGAAGTGTCACCGGCCCGTGGATGCGAGGTTGTGCTGGGTGGAGGTGCTGATCTCCCCCTATTCGAAAATAGAAGGACACAAAATTTTTTGTGTCGTATAGCCAGCTGGAAATGATGTTTCCAGGGGCTAAATAACAGCAACATTCGTCCCATCCTGGGACTGCCACATTTTGTTGGCAAAAAATCATTACTTTATATATCTCTCTTTGAGAGATTTAGAAATAATATTTCTATTTTACGTTTATATATTCGCTTTGCAAGATTCTTGATGTGAAATCGTGTGTTGAAACAGATATTGTTGTATTTGGGGATGGTCATGTTGCCAGTTTAGCCAATAAAAACATACGCACTATATATTTGGTGTTAATTTGCTTCAGCTTTATTTTATTTTTTACATTAATCGTATTTCGGTCAGAGTTCAAAATGGCTGATCGTTAGTAAGGAAGACACACAAATAAGAAAGAAGAAAGCAAAGGACCACTGATGAGGTCACAGACGTGTGACGAAAGAACTCTGGCCGAAATACGATTACTGTAAAAAATAAAATAAAGCTGAAACAAATTAACACCAGATGTATAGTGCGTGTGTTTTTATTGGCTAAACTGGCAACATGACCATCCCAAATACAACAATTTCTATTTTATATACATATACAGAAACACGCTTCCATAAATTACAATACTTTTACAGGAATTTTTTTTTTCTCTAAGATCTTCCATCAAGCATTATATGAGATATTTTCGTAGGTAGGTATTTGGAAATACCTAGCATATAGGTATTTTGGAAATATAGCATACTAATAACGGGGTGCATAAGATATTGAATTACTAACACTTGGAATGTAACTGCTGCAGGTATTTCACTGTTTCCGTGTATCACAATTATTTCTATGGGCATCTATAGACTTACTGGAGAGAATAAGTACAAGTTCCTTCAGGGGAGATGTTACTGAAAATATACTACTACAAGTAAATAGGAACAAATGTATATTTTATTCATTTACTGTCACTGACATTCCATTTTATCATGAACAGTTATATCGATAATTTCAAACATAATTCAAACAAGATTAAATTAACTCTTTAACTTCCATACACTCACATTTACTCAACCACGCTCAAATCTCCTAACATTTCTTTTTTTTCTTTAACAGACTGAAATATGCATGGCCTGTTCAAAATTTCACAAATCTTCGTAAACGGCGATATAAACAAGAAATTATAGTACTTACATTGTACATACAAACATACATTAATGCAAACACGCACACACGCACACACATATATACATATAAACACTACAACATCCATACATATATGGACGATGATTATCTACGTAGAGTTCTAACCCAAACAATAACATTCGTACATCTATTTGTGCATTACACACACACACAAACACACACACACTCTCTCTCTCTTTTATTGTTTTACTTGTTTCAGTCATTTGACTATGGCCATCCTGGAGCACCGCCTTTAGCCGAGCAAATCGACTAGTACTTATTCTATCGGTTTCTTATGCTGAACCGCTAA
>NC_068983.1:115381049-115382064 GCF_001194135.2 Octopus bimaculoides
AAAACACAACTGGAACCCTAAGTAAGGCGTGTGTAAAATTTGAATGAAATTGGTTGCGTAGTTCTCGAGTTTTAGGGATTCACACAGACAGACAGACAGACAGACAGACACACATTCTCATTTTTATATATATAGATATACAGGATGCGATGGGAAAATTGTCGCCTTTTTATATTTTTAATTTCGCCCATGCTCATTGTTTTTCATAGGATTAGTTGGGCACCAAATGTGAGAAAAAACAGCACTATGACGCAATTCACTCTGTCAGAAATTTGGAAACGACTTACTCTACTGCTTGGCATTCGTGCCGGAAGCTCCAATATGAATATTTCAGTGTTTGTGTGTCAATCTGAGGACAGTGCAATCTGAGCGCATATACCGAGAGTAATATAAATCAAGCATCCAGTCAACATCATGGTTTTTGGAGTGATCACTAACGATGGTGACGTCATGCCTCAATTCATTTTCCCACATAGCTTCAGACCCAACACGGAGGCCTACATCAAGTGCCTGGAGGAAGTAGTGCTGCCTGGGTCAAGAGATTGGCTGCTGCAAGACCCTATGTTTGGCAACAAGACTCTGCACCATTCCACACAAGCAGGAGAACCAGTGTTGGCTGTCAGACAATTTCTGCGACCACATCATCCCTAACATTTGGCCACCTAACTCCTTAGAATGCAACCCCTGAGAGATCAACAAAAGTCCTTGTAGCACCAAGGATGAACTGAAGGCAAGGTTTATGGCAGCATTCACCAATTCAAACAAGGAGACCGTCCAAAAGAGTTACAGGAAATTCCAGAGTCACCTGAGGCCATGATTGAAACCAATGGTGATTTTATTGAATGAATTTACTCTTTAGTATTTCAAAATGTTTTTATGTAATTTTGGTAAATGTATCTGTTAAAATGTCAGTGTTATTTTTATTTTTGCGTAATTTAGACGACAATTTATACACCGCACCCTGTATATGTGTGTGTGTGTGTGTGTGTGTGTGTGTGTGTGTGTGTGTGTGTGT
>NC_068983.1:115382819-115383435 GCF_001194135.2 Octopus bimaculoides
GCAGGAAGTGGTGCATAAGTAGCTGCGCGACTAGCCGAAAACATTCTCGGACGGAATAAGCAAGCTTGTGGTTCGTTGGAAGAAGTGCATCGAAAAGCAAGGAGATCATGCCGAAAAATTACGTAATTTTGCAAATTATGTTTTTGTAATAGATCACAGAAACAAATGTGTGTATACTTTTGACTTACTCTCATATATACATACATAGATGGAAATATAGATAGATAGATAGATAGATAGATAGATAGATAGATAGATAGATAGATAGATAGATAGATAGATAGATAGAAAAATTAGTAATGAGTCAGAAATAATGGAAATATCCCTTCAATCTTTTTCAGCAGCAAAGCACAGAAAAAATACAAGGATTTAAGCTGTTCCATCTCATTCTTTAGGAAAATCCAATGACTTACTATCTCTATATAGATAAATGATAAATAAAGAAGTTCCTTTCTAGCTTCTGATTTTTTTGTCTCTGTCATCATATACACACACACACACACATACATACATACACACACACACATACATACACACACACATACACACACACACATATACATATACATACACACTCACAAGCATATATATATACTTACATACACAATACACATAC
>NC_068983.1:115385376-115394748 GCF_001194135.2 Octopus bimaculoides
TATATATATATACGTTTATATATTCGTTTTGCAAGATTCGTGTGTTGATACAAATATTGTTGTATTTGGGGATGGTCATGTCGCCAGTGTCTTTATTTGCGCATGCGTATATCCGTGCGCGTCTATGTTTAGTAAGTGTGTGTGTGGAAATGTATATGGTATCTGCATTATCAGTATCCCCTGTTTATTCACGTTCGTTCAATTTACTTTCATTTATTTTATTCACTTGCTTTTATCTACATACTTTTTTCATTTCTTTCTTTTTTGTATTAAGTTAATTCAATTTAGATTAATTTATTTTGTTTATGTATATAATTATTTAATTCCATTTATTTTGTTTGTGTATATAATTATTTAATTCCATTTATTTATATGTGTATTGTATTAGTTTCATATTATTAGTTCATGGGGGAACTTATTGTCATTGGTTGTGGTGTGTAGTGGGATGTGCTAGTGTTCCATTCTAGTTTTCTATTTAGGATAGGTTTATCTTCTATTATCTTCTATCGACTACATTCCTAGCTTTACAGTTTGTTTGTGGGCTAAACCTACATACAATACAGTTCTTATCATTACAGGGGGTTCTACTAAAAGGGTAGGTTCTACCGATTAGAGATTTGATAGGGTTACCTAGCCTTTCTACAACCTTGATTCTTAGCTTAAGCTTTTCTAGGGCCCATCTAAAGCGGTACGCCAGTTCGCCTCTAGGGATGGTGTCGACGAACATGACACTCTGGTATTTGTGGCTATCATACCATGAGTTGGCCTTCCTTATTTTCTTCTTAGTCCTTTCAATGGTATTCCATGACTTGCTCCTATAGAGTGGGCAAATCCCATTCCTATCGTTACGTATGATAGTTTCAAATTTCCTCTTGACTCTTTTATATACTCTGATCCTTTCTCTATGGCTGTATCCTGAGAACTGCACGCGGAGATTGAAGTGTTGTATGTGTCTCTTTAACTCTGTAGGGTCGCACATGCAGGGCACATTTCTCATTGCTCTGATGAGATCTGCCATCAATATATTGCATTTGACATTGTCCGTGATAGCTGAGTTCCGGTGGATCAGGTATTTGGAGGCCATAGGTTTGGCATAGTGTGAATGGAGGATTTGGGTTTTATTATTCACAGATTCCAGCCAGAGTACTTGTAGTCTATGGTTAGGGTGTTTCGTAGGGTAGTCTATCGTTGCCAGCTGAGTGAACTGGAGCAACGTGAAATGAAGTGTCTTTCTTGCTTAAAGTTAGTTTTATAAAAATGTTTTTCAGATCAATTCTTGATCACTATTTTCTAAACTTGAGTGTATCATTGAAAAACGGAGGGGAGTGTTGCTATCCATCGACCCTTTTGACCACTCTATTATCGCCTCATTTTTCTTCGACGCCCATTGAATTTTGCCACTACCCTTAGGGCTACCATACCACCCACTTTAAGAACTACAACTTTAGAAGGTGATGGCTTGGCGGAATCGTTATTTCAAATCTAGTCGAGATTAACTTTGTTTTTCATCATTCCATTGTCGATAAAATAGGTACCAGTCAAGTACTGTGGTTGATGTAATCGACTCTGCCTCACCTTCCCACACCACTGCATCTAAATGTGTGGGCCTTATACTTATGTAAGTAATCGATAATTAGAATCGAAGGGAAGAAATTAGCAAAATTGTTAGAGCAAACTACCTTGAGTTATATCCTTTACGTTCCAAGTTCAAATCTCGCTGTGGTTAACTTTTGCATTTGCATTCTTCTGGGTCGTGAAAATAAGTATCAGTCAAGTACAGACACTTATTTCGCCTTACCCACTTACCCAACTGTTTGTTTTTGTTCCTATGTCAATAAGTAGAACTAATAGTCATAAAAGCTCCATATATCTTTTACCTTCAACATAATACCAAATAATATTATTATAAATAGCTGTATCACCATATTTATATTAATGGTTTTTGTTATAAACTTTTTTGATGATTTTTAAATATTTTCAAAATTTCAGTTTATTTCAATCATCAGAAACCCGGGAGGTTATACATGTTTTTTTTTCTTTAGATAGTGTGTTTAAATACTTGTACATGGGTTTCTTTTATTTAAGATCTATAGAAGTATCTCATTATTTCCTACTGTTGCTTTTGCTTGGCTTCTTTGCCTTCTGTGCATTTAATTGAACTTGAAAGCGTTATCAACGTTCATTTCAATACAAGTTTCTTCGTTATTATATAGAATAATCTCTATTATTTAAAAGAATATTTAATATACATTAGCAGTTCATTTAAGAGAAAAAATTTCCTCTCAATTACATTTTTTCCTAATGGAACTTCTAATGGAATTTCTATAACCTTATTAGAGTTTTTAGCAGGTCGAGTTTTTCATTTTTCATTTCTTATAGTATGAAAATATTCTTGAAAATCATCGCTGTACCCTTGGTCAATTTACCGACACGGTCGCTTGGAGGCATTTATAATTATAAACAAGGATACATTTTTAGATGCGGTTTATATTTTTAAATGATATCTAAATTTCAATTAGCTTTTCCAAAAATCAGTCAGTTATTTGGTGACAATGCAGTTAATGAACAAACGGATTAATATTTGCCATTTTTCCCGATTTCGGTCTAATCTAATTGAATTTGCCACTGAACTTCGATGCTAACTACAACTGTCCTTCAATAATGAATTTCTAGTAGTATTGATCAAATCATTTTAACAGACAAAATATAATAGTATGGGACAACTTCGTGTTTTCTATACTACAGTTTCCCATGATTTCTTAAACTGACTATATTGAAAACAACCGTAACACATTCTAAAATAGAGGATTTGTTATTAACTTATAAGTCGCAACAGAACAAAATGGCGTTCGTGACGACAATTAGATTCGGCTTACAGCAATTTGGTCAATGATTAACTCCTAATAAACCATATGAACATGCGCCAAAAATCACCTTTTCGTTTATAGATAGCGACCAATTTTTGAATAGCTCTAACTTGTTTTGCAAGATTCTTGATATGAAAACGTGTGTAGGAACAGATGTTGTATCTTGGTAGGATCATTTTAATAAATACGGAAACACTGGTACTATTTCATTTTATTATTATTATTATTATTATTATTAGTAGTAGTAGTAGTAGTAGTAGTAGTAGTAGTAGTAGTAGTAGTAGTAGTAGTAGCAGCAGCAGCAGCAGCATTAGAAATGACTATGTCTGGTCGATTAGCCTCAATCGTTCTGTCGGTGTTGACTGAAAAATCCCAGTGGATAATGACGTTTTTCACCCTCAACGACTGGCTCAGGATGATGTTCATATCAGCAAGCAGGAGTGCTGATCTTTTAGTATTTACAAATTTTCTAACGTAAATACTGTCCTAACCTATCATGGCGATGTTTGTATTCACTTGGTGTCAGCACAAGACAAGCCGAGACGCGATGGTCTGTTGCTTCATCAAATTTATCGCAGAATCTGCATTTAGGGTCAGAACCTTTTTGAAGAACGTTAGCCTGGTAGTTTTTGGTAAGTCAGTTTTGATTTTGTGCCGCTAATACGCGACCTTCAGTCTCTGCTTTCAGTCCTGAACTTCTCAGCCACCGATGGTTTACATCAGCATTTCGGCTTCGAAGTATATATTATCCATATAGAGGCTTCTGGCCCCATCGCTCCTCAGTTTGTTTCTGCCCGTTCTTTTTTGCAGTCTACTTGATCCATTTTGCTTATTTTGTAGCAGTGATTTCAGGTTCTTTGTCTAATTCAGGGTTAATGCTAAATTCCCTTGCGAATTTGCAAGCTTCCTTGACAACAGGATGTGATTTTTTTGCTGCTTTCGTGCTTGCATGCAAGCCGCAGCATCCAGTTCTTTGTACTAAATAAGTACTTGTTTATTGGTATTTTAGATGTCTTATAGCACAGCTCTACCTGTATTAATCCTGTTTCTCCATTACTTCTAGGTAGGTACAGACGATCAACGTCTGATTTTGGGTGGTGCATGTTCTTAGATGTTAATAATTTTCTTGTTTCCCTGTCCAAGCGTTGGAGCTCTGTTAGATTCTAGTTAATGATGTTAAAACTGTATTCGACTACTGGAAGTGCTAGGGTGTTAATGGCCTCGGTGTAATTTTTGGAGTTGAGCTCAGTTTTTAGAATAAGTCTTACTCACCTGTAATATTCCTTTCTTATTTTCATAGTGCATGTCGTATACCATTTCCTTCGTTTATTCCCAAGTATTTATGGCTTTCTTGTGGGTCAAGCTCTTTGATGGTATTGTCGGTGTCTAATTTAATGAAGTCTGTTTGTTTGAGCTTGATTCTTACGAAAGTTGCTTTAGCACACTTATCGGCAAAATTCATCCCAATATCATTGCTGAAATCTAACAGTTAACAGCCCTACTAGCTCTTCGTCATTTCTAGCAAACAGCTTCATCGTCCATATAAAATAGATGGTTTACAATAATACTATACACTTTGAACCCATACCTAGTATTACTCAGTTCGTTTAAGAGTGGGATGAATGCCATGCAAAAGAGTATTGGGGAGAGGGGGTCTCCTTGAAAGATGCCTCGCTTGATGTTGATGTTAGATTAGCTCATCCCATTACTATGGTGTAAAAGGAGACGTGTATTCCACTTGGCCATGCTACCTTGTAAGAATTTGGAAACGACAGGAGCGATCCTATATATCTCAAGGGCCTTGAGTAGCCAATTATGTGGGACACTATCAAACGCTTTCCTGTAATCTATCCATGTCATTGTCAGGTTCTTCTTTTTGCCCCGGCAATTCTCTACAATCATTTATGAGTAATTGACCTTTGCATCCATAAGAATTCCGTTTACAACCTTTTTGATCTTATGGTAGGATAGAGTTCTGTTCAAGGAAAGCGTATATTCTTTCAGTTAGTATCGATGTGAGGATCTTGTAGGTGATGCTGAGACATATTATTAGTCAATAGTTCTTTGGATCTTTCGTGTCTACAATTTTTGATAGAAGGTATGCTGTTCCTTCGGTCAGCTAGGCAGGTATTTACTCTAAATTGTAGACGACATCAGTGACTGATGCAGCAAAATTTTGGTGTACGTCTGTCAAACAATTCAGCCAGAAGTTAGGGATCCGGTCCAGTCCTGGGGTTTTCCATTTGTGAGACTTTCTAAGAACACATATTAGCTCTTCTACTCCACTTCCCTCCCACTTCTGCTCTTCAACTTCATCCAGTCTCACTTTCTCAAGTTCTATCCAGTGAGCTTCAGCATTATATTCTTTTTTGTTGTTCCATGTCTTCTTGCAGAACTCTTCCATTTCCTGAGTCTTAGGTGGCTCCTTTATTTCTATCTTGTCTTTGCCAATTTCCCTGTGAAATTTCTTTGCAGGAATCGCTGAGTGGTAAGAAGCTTGCTTCCCAACCACATGGTTCCGGGTTCAGTCCCACTGCATGACACCTTGGGCAAGTGTCTTCTACTATAGCTTCGGGCCGGCCAAAGCCTTGTGAGTGGATTTGGTAGACGGAAACTGAAAGAAGCCCGTTGTATATATACAGGGATTGAGCAAAATAATGGAAACACCTAGCATCATAGCATCATAATTTTAAAAGATCTATAAAACCGTCAAAAGCTAGTTTATTTTTATGTTTGTTGATTTATTATTAGAGTTGCTTAATATGTTTTGCTAAAATTGCTGTTTCTTTTCAGATATCATCAGAAAAAGGCAATTAAAATGACAGATCTATCGGACTTTCATTGAAAATAGTTTGTCCAATATTCTCATTGTCTCCATTTTTGTTTCTGCTCCTGTTGTCTCCATCACTCCATTTTTTACATCGATCGACAAACAAAACTTATTCCCTTGCCAAAGCACCAAGAGTATCTGGAAAGCTTTTTACTCAAGGAATATTTAACGCTGCTATAAAAATAAAATTCACATGTAAAATTGGATTCAAAGAGTGAAAATGATTTTTACATAAATTACGGAAGATATGTTAATGTGAATGAAATTATTTTAAATATAATATTGTTTAAATTAAGAAATTATTCATATCATTAAAATTATTAAATTACCACAAAATCGGACATAAAATGAAATTATATAGTAAATGGAAATTTTCAATTACTGAAACTAAAAAAGTTTCGATTACGTCAAAAAAATATTCAAAATTTCATAATGAACCGTTCCTCGGCAACGGCCCGGTACCTTCTGTAATCGAGTGGGCGAGAAAATTATGTAGTTACTTAACCTGCAAGAAAAAGTAGCCAACTTCCCATAAAATTCCAGTAGGTATTAAAAAATGGAAGAACATAGCGGATAATATAGTTTCAGATATATTTGAAAAAAAAAAAAGGACATGGTGGTCAAAATGAAAATACTTCTGTTCGATCAATAGTGACCTGAGAGTAAACAGCAACATCAATTTCATGAATAAAAATAACATTCGACATCTTGCAGGGCTTTCGATTTTTGTAATATGTTGTCTGTTCTCTAGTTCTGAATAAAGGTATATGACTCAATTAAGAGTAGAGAAAATAGCTGAATTTTAATTAATTTTATTGACACTAGATATCTTTTATTTTATCAGTTTATGATTATGGGATTGCAAGAGATAGATTAGTTTTGATCCTGAATTTTAATTCCTCAATTATAGAAGCAGATTATACAGAATTATCTGTGTGAAGTACATTACAGATATCAGCAAAAGTTTCAAAGAGTTAATATTTTAGTTTTCTAATAAGCTATTGTTATTGCCAGAATCAATACGAGTCGCACGAGAAAGTTCTGCAGAATGTATGTCGTCAAGATTTGTACCACGTTAGAAACTGAATCAAAGTTAATTAATACACATAATGATTATTTTTCAGATATTCATGCAGCAGATACGCTGAGATATATTTTCAACATCTTATTTTAATTATATTTAAGAACTCTCAGAAAACTTAAAAAAGACCTATTCAGAGTTGATTTGATAACGTATGACGTTCTTTAGGAACCAGCCGAATTTTTGCCTATTCATTACCTTGGCTGCCAATTATATATTTTCATAACATTGATACCTAATTATACTAACTCATTCTTCAAAGAATAACTTACTTCGCAACTAACATTAAAATGTTTGTATTGGTTAATATTTTCATTACACATATTTTTAAGAGGCTGCATCTTTGTAGTAAATTGCTGTTAATTATAATAGCTAGAAATATCAAATAAGAAAAGTAAAAGGTAAACCTATGGTAAATTAGATCGCTATTTGAACTCGATCACCAGCTGTAGGAAATTTGTCTTATTTGCGCCGATAATACTTTTGAATGTTTGAATGTCACTGCTTGCTGCACACACACGCACAAACACACACACACACAAGCAGTGTATGTGTTACAGATATTGGAGAACAGTTACATAAGGTAACATAGCCCGTAGTAATTCAGCAACAAAATACTATTTTCTTACACACATTTAAAGCAGAGAAATTGAAATTTGTGGCGTTTGTATCTTCTCAATTTTATAAACAACTTAAGAGAAAATATTTCAATTTGAGGCCGAAACCGCTTAAACAAATTTGATCGACATGCCAGAAACTTCCATCACGCTACGATGCCGGTTGAAATGTATCGTTAATCACATTGACATAATGCCATTCCTTTTATCGAACTAGATAGAAGCTATATTCTGGCGGGTTATTATAAATTCCCGAATTATTTATTGGATCTTACATGGAAACTGCTAGCCTTTATTAAATTTCAAATGATTTTATTATATTTTATTTCTTTCCTCTTGTATAATCATTTAAACAAAATAAATAATGAAATTCTTTTATATAAAAGTAGCGACCGGATATTCAAAATATTCTACATATCTTTCATCTAAAACAATGTTTCTTAAACTCTTAACTTTCTCTCCTTTTGTTCTATTCACACTTTTCAACGCCCTTTGCAACAATTCAACGCCCACTTGCCACAATTCAAGGCCCTTTGCAACAATTCAACGCCCACTTGCCACAAGTCAACGTCCACTTGCTTCATTTAAATGCTTTCTTGCTACAATTCAAAAACTCCGACATTTCTAATGTGCATACACGTAATATCAGGTCAAAGTAATTTAACTACGGGGACCATTTGACACGAATGACACCTTACCACAGCATCATCCAACTACGAGCGAATGCAATTAACACACACAGTATATATTTGAAGTCTATTATTATTGTCTTGTCATTGTTATTGTTGTTGCGATTTTGGTTAAGAAGCCGTTTATCATAATATTACCTTTATTTTTTTAGTTAATATTTAAATAAGAGTTGAAGAAAACTGTACAGTTGTATCCATCCCCACCCTACTAACAACCCCTTTGTCCCCAGTATCCATATAAATTTTCCACCTGTCCCCTAGCGACAGTATTGCTTACGTTGAAAAGCACTAATCTAAAAGGGCATATGTCACATGTATCAGTTTCAAATATATTGAAGCAATGGGACGGCAAGCCTTTTGCCTTTTACGTCCGTTAGCATAATGGAAAAAGCATTTGATATGAAATTTAAATGCAAGTTACATGCTTGCAAAAAAGAAGACGGCGCGTTACTGATGCTGCTTATTTTATCGTTTCCGATTAACTGGGTTTAAAGTAAAACTGAATATGGTAGAATTTTACTTCAGATGACAGTGGGGTGAAACTAAAAACTGCTCACCATTACTCAACTGTGATACCATTTAGGATGCGCCACAGATTTCCTCCGCATTGCATTCCACTCCGTTATTTGTTATTTTATACATCACCATCAAAAACACTGGTTTCTTTGCTTCAACTGAGATCCAGATCATAAATTTAGGTTCTGACATCATTTCTCTTATATCTAACACTATCTACAACAGATACACTGTGAATGCCTATTGAAATCTAACGTTTCAGATTATTTCGTTTTCATTTCAATTGAACAACTGAAAACAATTAACCCGTGTCATGTTTAGGCTTCTTTCTAAAGATAGGGAGGGAATTACATCAATTATTTTCATCTACGTATTTAAAACTAATACACAGCAATTTTAGATCTGCCTTTTCATCTTGACGTGTCTCGCAAAACAGCTTTTAATAAAATGCTTATAGTCTATCGTTCTTGTTCTCTTGCTGAGGTTTCAAACTGTACTCTCTCTCTCTCTCTCTCTCTCTCTCTCTCTCTCTCTCTCACACACACACACACACATTCTCTGTCTATCTTTCTCTTTCTCTCGTATCCGCGTGCGGGAACGCATACATTATCAATAGTACCATCATCGTCGACGTCGTCGTCATTATTTATCATTATTATTATTATCATCATCATCATTATTATTATCATTATTCAGTAATTTTATTTTTATAACGTGCTTTCACTTCACTACCGAGCGCAGCTCTGTGCGCCTTGGGTATGTGCTGTGGTTT
>NC_068983.1:115396503-115398484 GCF_001194135.2 Octopus bimaculoides
GGCTTTCGTTTTCACAAGTCCCTCTTTTGTTTGGAGCTGTAGCACTGTCTGCTATTATTATTATTATTATTATTATTATTATTATTATTATTATTATTATTATTATTATTATTATTATTATTCACAAGGCAGCGAGCTGAAAGATTCATTAGCATCCTGGGAAAAATGTTTAGCAGCATTTCGTCCGTCTTTACGTTCTGAATTCAAATTCCGCCGAGGTCGACTTTGCCTTTCGCCCTTTTGAGGTTGATAAATTAAGTACCAGTTGCGTATTGGGGTCGATTTAATCGACTGGCCCTCTCCCAAAAATGTTGGGCCTTGTGCCTGAAGCTGAAAACATTATTTCATTATCAATGAACATTGGCTGGAAAACCACATTTGAGGGCAACTCTTGTAAATTTTGCGAAATTTTGGTAGTTTTCACTCGAAATGAGATGTGCTTTCTTGAGATCTTTTATCATCAGTACAGATGATTTTTATTTGATTTCCCTAATCGAGTGGATTAGTATAATTTTAAATTTTATATTTAGTAATAAATGATTTTCTCTAAGATGAAAAGTATACATAAATCCGTGTGAAGGAATATTAATGTATAATAGAAACAGGATGTGAAAAAGAGTGTAGTATATATAAAGAGGGAGAGAGGAGAAAGATTAGTCTGTTTAGCGTATTTGACGATAATAAGATGACTGCTGCTTTCGTCATAGCAACGGGAGAATAGTTGTTTTGGATGTAGTGAGGTTTTGACAATGTAGGTTATATGTGAAGAATTAGAGCTTACGAGGTTTGGTTTTTGGTGTAGTCTAAAGATAAGAATAACAACGTTTGGTTCTATTATCTATGCATTTCCGCTAAAATGCTTCTGCTTCTTAGTTCTTCAAATACATAAATAAGGGCTCTGGAAAAGCATGTCATCTAGTGACATTCACAGATTTTAAATGCCATTCTTATTTTTAAGTCGAAAAGACTTACTTGAGGTCAGCTATAGGTTAACAACTTAGGCCAAATACAGGTGAGCGTTAATTATGTTGGTATGCATATATTATGAGTGATTCATTACATACACATACATGGGCACTCATATAAACGCACATACATACAAATACAATGATACAAAAACGTGCGCCAAAACATGCACGCTTACAGGCATACATCTGACTGTATATATTTATGAAAACGTGTATTGCGCGTGTGTATATGCTTGTATATACAATCATATTTAACACGTTCCTGTACACGTGAACGTTGGAAAACGTTTTGCTGTTGAACCAGAAGAAACTTAGACAGTAAGTGCGAAAATAAACCATTGGACTATGAATGACATCTTCGATCTGTAGAGTGCATGTGTTTTTGCACCGTTAGGTTTCATCTGTTAAAGACATCGAAATCAGTCGTACATCGCACTCTAACAAAAATTGTTCTTATAAAAACATACAGTAAATATTACATTTTCTAATGTGCGCAAAGCTTAGTGAAGTAAGAACTAATTAATCAGTGGCACACGAATTTGCGTTGAATGAAATATTGCTCACAAAGTGGGAATAAATGCAGGGTTAGCGCATTCCATTTTAACGGAGGATTTGCACATGCAAAGAGTGTCAGCGAAATTCGTCGCCACAATGGTGGAGGAGCAGCAGAAGCAACTCCGTCTGAAAACCGCTCAGGACATGCTGGACCCAAAATAACCACGATCCAGACTTCACGAAGATTATCGTCGTTGGTGATGAAACATGGAACATCTGCTCGATGCATTCGGTTATCTTGTGTAGAAACAAAAATCCGACGTGCGCGCACTACACGTCTGTACTCTAGTCGTAAATCGGGGACCTGACATGGCCTACCGGCATGAAAATCCTCGCACATGTAAGAAGAATAGTATCAACCCCCACCCAAAGGATTTTACCCACGCTGCATTAGTTATGGTGACAGAAAATAAAGTAGGATACTTTTTGAATGCACCTCATATATATATATATATATA
>NC_068983.1:115398761-115408612 GCF_001194135.2 Octopus bimaculoides
TATATATATGGATGTACCAGTCAATGGAATATAGTTGGCATAAATTATAAGTAACAGTCCAATTACTGGAATCATTAAAAGTATTAAAGGTTCGATAGAGTACAAATATATTAATACGTGTAGTGATGGGGATAGGAGTGTTTTAATTCATGAATAAAGCAAATATTTAAAAATCCATATTTTTAATGCAAAAAGACTTCTATGCTTAATCACTATATATGTCACAATCACAATAATATGTGACATAAATTAGATATATAAAATATACAATTTATTGTATGTGATATTTGTATGAAAAGTGCTTTGCCTTATCTAGCATTGAGCCCTGAATGCTTTAATGAAATGGCAGGGCCGTTGTTGTGTCATACAGTGTGTCTTATGCATTTTTAGATATGCCGTAGCCCTTCTACCTTCAGTCTGTCTGTAACCATTTTCATCCTGAAGAGAAAAATTACGTTGAAATTGCACATGTTGGTAGAGTAATACGTCCTGTCTTTCATTGTAAGTAATTGTAGGTTCCAATTAAAGGCATCATGCCCTGATTGTGTTCTAGACGAAGAAAGGGTGTAAGTTGTCCAAGCTGCACAGAAGGGCATAGCTTGCTTATGGAGATGAAACCAGTGCCAAGATCAATAAGCACAGATAGATGAAGTTTAAAGAAATGGAAACCAGCATTGAAGACAGACTAAGCGATAGGTGACCATCAACTACTATCACTGACATGAATCACCACCGAATAAACGAACTAATTCGTGCGGACAAACAAATTACAATCCATGAAAATGCTGCACGTCTGGACCTTGATCTCAATGCGTTACAGATGATGGTGAAAGACTTTAGATATTGGAAAGAATGTGCAAAGTAGACATCTCGGCAACTGACGCCTGATTTGAAGAAGAGAAGGATGGAAGTTTCCTCTGTTTAGCTGGAAGTGTTTGAAGCCAATGAAGGCATAGTTTTTCCAATCGGGTGACAGGTACTGAAACGTAGACGTATCTTTATGATACGAAGGTTGAGTCCATGGATTTGCGTCACACATCTCCAAGGCCTAAGAAATTCAAGAATCAACCATCGGCGCAGAAAGTGACTGTTTTTTGTGTGATGACAAGACTTTTTCCTTTATTTTACTAGAAAGTGGCTGTACCGGGAACAATAATTGATACACTGAGACTATGAAAATACTTAGAGAAGCCATGAGGAGGAAAATACCATGGAAGATTCTGATAACCATCCACAACCACCATGACAACACACGACTCGTCTTTAGCAACAAATCGGCAATCGGAAAAAAATTGGTTGGTCAATGATCCCCCAATCATCACACAGCCTGCATCTGACATCCTCCACTTTTTCGGTCCAATGAAGAGCAATTTTCAGGGTCAATCATTTGATGATACTGATGAAGTGATTGTAGCTTGGGAAGTGAGTACAGCAATGAGGACTTGAATGTTGGTTTCAACGATGGCACAAATATACAGATTGTGATGCAGACTACGTTGACTAGTATCTTTATAGAGAGAAATATTTACTCCACTAACAAGAGCAATTAGAACGATCTCTGCCCGTTAATAAAAATATTATGCCTGCTTTTGTATTACTTTCGGTGTGACCGTCATATATACATGTGTGTGTGTGTGTTGTGTGTGTGTGTGTGTGTGTGTGTGTGTGTGTGTGTGTGTGTGTGTGTGTGTGTGTGCACGTGCACGTGTTCGCATGCAAGTCAGTTCTAAATCAAATATTCTATAATCAAAGATATTCCATCTTATGATCAAGGAGAACCCATCTCTTTTTAGGTAAAGCGTAAACCTCCGATATTATCCAACAGTTCTTTCTGAAGATAGTTCTTTCGTAAGGTAATGTATGATTTGCAAACTTGATGTTATTTCTAGCAGGTTAAACCACCACAACAGAATTCGTAGTGTAAATTTGCCATTTGACAATAGAAATCGATAAAATGAGTTACAGAATAAAATAAGTATTACGGTTTACATAATCATCGAAGACGCTTGAAGGCTGTATTTTAGCACATGCTTGCAGACCCATGGTTGAAATCTGTAAATTAATATGTGTGTATGTGTGTGTGAACGTATGTATATATGTATATATGTGTATGTATATGAGATACGTTCAAAAAGTATCCGACTTTATTTTTTCCTGCAAAAACTAATCCTACGTAAGCAAAATCCTTTGTGTGAAAGGTGACAATACCCTTCCTGCGCATGCGTGCAAATTTTCGCACCGGTAGACCGCGTCAGTTCCTGACTGTTACGCTTAGAGTACAGACATGTAATGCGCGTTATTCCGGTTTTCGTTTTCACCGAATGTATCGTGTAGGTATATGTCATCAAGTCTTGCCAAAAGTTTGACAATACTCAAACTCAAACCATACAGAAGATTAATCAGACCTTTGGTGATGATGCCATGGCTAAAATTCAGATCAAAGTGTAGTACAGAGTGCAGCAGAAATACCTCCCACATTTTAAACTTTCACCTATGTGTTGCTAGTGAACTTATGCAAGTGCAAATGATGTTTTCATTTAGCTAATGAACAAAAACTGTAATCCTTTGATTAAACAACAGTAAAATTAATTTTTCATTAATATTGTTTCTTTTTCCTTTTGTCAACCTTTCAAATGTGGGAGATATTTCTGCCGCATCCAGTACAACCGCTTCAGACATGGCCGCACCTCAGTGGAGTGCGAGGCATGCTCAGTCAGATCATCCACAATCCGAAACGAGGAGCCGATCGAGAAGGTTCAGCGAATATTCATAGAAGACGGTCGTGAATAATCCAGAAATTATTCACTAAGCTGGAATAAGCTCAGGATCAGTGCATTTCATTTTAACGGAAGATTTGTGCATGCGGTGGATGGTGTCGGCAAAATTTGTCCCATAGGTGCTGGCTGTGCAGCAGAAGCAACTCTACATGGAAATCGCTCAAGACACGCTGGACTGTAAAAACCATAACCCAGACTTTATGAAGACCATCATCACTGGTGACGATACATGTGTTTATGGTTACGACCCGAATTCCAGTCTCCCCAATGGAAGCCTCCGTCATCACCAAGGTCCGAAAAAGTACACATTCGCATCAATCTGAAGGGAATGTTCATGTTTCTTTGATACCTGTGGTATTTTGCACCATGAATACGCTTCTCAGGGCCAAACAATTAATAAGGAATACTACCTGGAGGTTATACGTCGCCTTCGTCATGCTCTGCATCGAAAGAAGCCGGACATCTGGGCGGCGGCGAATTGGCAATTTCACCACGACAATGCGCCCGATCATTCTTCTTGCATAATGAAAGCTTTCCTGATCAAGAAAAACACATCACTTGTTCGACAGGCTCCCTATTCTCTCCATTTGCTACTATGTGACTTCTGCCGCTTCCTCAAATTGAAAACCGCGCTGAAAGGGAATCGGTTGGTGTTGCGAGAGGAAATTATGAGGAAAGTGATGGCGAACCTACATATCCTTCCAAAGAATCCGTTCCAAAGGTGTTACCAGCAGTGGCAAGACTTCTGAGAGAAGTGTGTGAACTCCCAAGAGGATTATTTTGAAAGTGATAAAATAAAATTTGTGATATTCACAAAATTTTTTTAAATGCTCAAGGATAGGACACGTTTTGAACGCATGTCGCATATTTATATACAAACATTCATACATATACATACATACATACATACATACATACATACATATATATGTGTATGTATGAATTTCTTAAATTAATCACTTTTTCGTCACCTAAACCCACACAACATTTTTGAAGCGAATATTTTTTGACAAGGTTTCCACGATAAGATACGTCTCACAATGATCTTTCACCTGAAGTAAATATCGAACCCAGAATAGCTGTGAAAATAGCTTAGAAGATTGGTTAAATACTGTTAGAAAATGGAAAAGAAAGTGGCAAGCAAATCACTACATAGAATCGAGTCCCGTACCTTTCAAATTCTGGTAAAGTGCTCCGTACCGTTAAGCTAAGGGATCCAAGACATCACGTATCAGGTACCCTCTTTTATAACGCTAAGTATCTTAAAATTACAAGAATATTTTGATTTCTTAAAAAATGATCACCTTTTTTGTCACTCAAAGCCACACGACTTTTTTTTTAGTAGCTAATATCTTTTGACGAAACTTTATACATAAGATTTATCTCATAGAACTCTTTCATTTGAACACAACTACTGTATAGTTTTCTTTAACAATAGCTGAAATATTTTGACTCAAAGTCAATTTTGGTGTTACTTAACATTTTATCGTCACTTAAAGCAACATTACTTTTTTCCTAGCAAAATACTTTTTAACGAGGATTTCGCCAAACGATTCTTCTCAATGAGCTCATTCTCATAAACCCAATTAACTTGACATTTCTTTTAAAATAACTGACATATTTTGATTCAAAATCAATTTTCACC
Source organism: Octopus bimaculoides (assembly GCF_001194135.2). NCBI lineage: Eukaryota > Metazoa > Mollusca > Cephalopoda > Octopoda > Octopodidae > Octopus > Octopus bimaculoides. The sequence continues at coordinate 115,403,184 of NC_068983.1, forward strand.
TTACATTCCCATGTTTGACCTTAGATATTTTGACCTAGCTTTTTTTATTGAACCAAATTTATATTATTTTATCTCAAACTACAGCTGAAGACTGGACCATAATTGCTAAAGAACCGCATTCAATTTGGTTGTGAACTGAACTAGTGATGAAGCCCAGAAGTGCTCGTGAGTAACTAAAAGTTGACCTTAAGGATATATTCACCCCACTTCAGTGGGAGAATGATATAAACACACACACACACACACACACACACACACACACACACATATATATATATATATATATACATGCACATATACATATACACACATGCATACTTACATACATACTTACATACATATATGTGTGTGTGTATGTATGTATGTATGTATCTATGTATGTATGTATACATTTATAAACAAATACATATAGAGAAACTCACTTAAATACATACGCATACAAGAATATAGCACAGTCACTTAATGTCACAAAAATATCGATATCCCTCCATCAAATCGGATAATGTAGTATCTGATGTTTATCCTAGTAAAATTACATGAATTTATTCTACATCAGTTATGCTGAGCGTTGTTCACTTTGTCATATAAAGGCGTGGCTTTACATAGTTCCGGTTTCAGTCTCACTGAGTGGAACCTTAGGCAAGTGCCTTATACTATAGTTCTGGGTCAACCGAAGCCTTGCGAGTGGATTTGGTAGACGGAAACTCAAAGCCCGTCTTTTATGTATATATGTATATATCTATGTGCGTGTGTGTGTGTCTTTGTGCTTAATTCCTGGCACTGCTTGACAACTAGTGTTGGTTTGTTAACATCTCCGTAAGTTAGTGATTCCGCAAGAATATCTCGATACAATAAGTAGCAGGCTTAAAAATTAAGTACTAGGAGCAATTTGTTATACCAAAACCTTCAAGGTGGTGCTCCAGCATGACTGGAGTCTAATGACGGAAACCACTAAAACGTATGCTGATTTAAAAAACGGTAATGAAAACTATAAATAATATGTATGGCTTATTAGCAATTTAACATCTTAAAAGCAAATTGATAGACGTCACCAAAGTGACAGAGGGTACCACAAAGTGGTACCGGCATTGCTAGAAATAAGAGTCAAACCGACTCACTGGTCACAAGAGCACTATCTTAATAAGCTGACAAGGGAGACAAGCTCCCTACAGTCGCAGATAGAAGTTGACAAGGTGAATGGAGTCTAACCCTAGTGGCGGTAAGAGCATCATCCAAGAGAAACAGGTCCGGAAAAAGCTGAACACCGAACTGGTTTAACTGATGATGGCAATGGAAATTGCCGAAACTGATATTAGTTCTTAGGTATTTACAGTAACCGTTTTGTGGAAGAGTGGAGACGCGGAAACCATTAATGCAAAGATTCGATGTTTGTGGGGCAGGTTTTCAACGTTCAATTTTTATATATGAATATTTCTTTTGGCCAAACTCCATCCTTATATCAGCAGAAAATTGATTACTCCAACGGATTTCCAGTACTGAAAATATTTCGTGCTTAGCTCATCAAAGAAATAGTTATGGGTAATATGGGTCTCTTGCCGTGTAGACCCCAGGACATAATCAGCGTGTCTTCGTAAAAGAAATTACAGTGGATTTGTGGTCAAAATAAGCAGAAGCACAGACAAGCCGTGACCTAAGAATATCGCCATTAAAATCTTTATAAGATTAGTGACAATCATTCCACTTTCATTTACAGTCTTTGTGAGCTTCCCGATGACAGCAACTAAGGCAACTAGTACTTTCGCCAGCTGTAGTGACTTCAGTAACTATGAGCGGGAAATGGAATTGAATGCCTTTCTGTCCTCCAGTCATGCTGTTACAAGGTCTCTGTGATGTTTTCTGCTTCAGGCAGCTCAGCTTTAGTTAAAAGTTGTTCAGCTCCTCCTCACACTCCATTCTTTTCACCTGCCTACGCATCAATGACGTCATAGCTAGAATGCAATTATCTTGGAGGAATTGATTCAGGTATGCAACTTGTGTATAGTTTGTGAAACCAGAGTATGGGACTACATTTCTACGCCAAGAGATTTTCGTAATAAACTACAAGGTTTGCTCGCGCGTTTGGTCGTGCTATGGCAAGCCAGATCGATATGTCAATCAGACTTTCGACAGGTTTTAAAATATTTGTACAAGTGATTTTCTATAAAAACTCAATATTTTGTACCAGTGACCAACTACGAGATCTCTTCATGATGCCTTCTCATTATGCATCTTTTTCACAGCATGAGTTTCATTGTGGATCGTATAGGCTTTATTGTAGTTGGTATGGTGTTCTCGATTTATTTCATCCAGCTATATTATATATCAGTTAAAATACTCATTTTCGTTCCATAAAACGTTCAAAAACACATTTTAAATGATCGTCTATGCCTGCACACGGTTGATGGCGACATATGTATGTATGTATGTATGCATGTATGTATTATGGATGGATGGATGGATGGATGGATGGGTGACTGAATGGATGGATGGATGGATTGATCAATAGATAGATAGATAGATAGATTTATACATACAAATACAGACATATATATATATATATATATATATATATATATATAGGTACTCGTATGTATAAACGTACATTTGTACACCTACATATCCATATACATCTACATACATATGTATGCAGCTATAATTAAAGAGACGATTCATAATTCCGCACAGTGAAATTCGCACACCGATACGCACGCACACATAAACATATATATATATTAGAATGAAAAATGCGGGCACTGAATCCTAGAATATTCTTAGGTATTGAACCTGGGAAAGTACGGAACAAGTAGTAATTAAGGCTAGCAAAGTAAAGAACAAGATAAACACTTAAAATATTGCTGCTGAAGTTAGAATTTAAAAGCTAAAGCAGTAATAAATGCCCTTTTAAATATTTTTATTTTTACTTAAAAGTTTAAATTAAAATACTCATGAGATTATTTATTTGCAGTTTGAGTGAAAAGTCTATTTGCCTGCAAGCTTACACATAAGAAATTTAATATTACAAATTTATATATTTTATAAAAATCTCATTATAGCAATTTAACGAAAATTAATAATTATAAGCCCCTACTTTTTTTTCTAAAAAAGCTGGACAGTCATTTCTATACTTTGCACTCGATTTGTTTATTAAATTATATTTAAAGAAAAATTGAGACAGCTATTTTTGCAGTTAATTTGTTCGTTAGAATTTTTTTTTTTTAGATATTTTTCTAACTGTAAATAGAAAACTTTAAAGAGAAAACACTTTGTTATCTGATAATGCAAACTTTAAAGAAATTAATTCTTTTGTTTCGTTACTTCTTGCTATTTTTTAAACTCTTTTGAATTACATATATTCTGCATGAGTTTGGTTTTATAACGCAATATTTGTGATTTAAAATTTTAGGATAACGAATTTTGCTAAGAAAATAAAATAAAAAATAATATAATACTAAAAATAAGACAGAAATGTTTAAGCTCAATGCAAAGAATTTTTTTTATATAAAATTAACTTAAACTTTTTACATTTGCAATTAAAAACCCAAAATAATATGAAAAACAAAACTGCACACATTACATGACAAACAGTTCAGAAATTTATTTAGCAAATTCTAACTTCAGTAACATTTTAAATTTTCTTCTACTTGTCCTTAAGTAATTCGATTTAAACTTTTAAATAAAAATAAGTAATATAAATCTATTACTATTTTAGTTTTAAAATTCTAACTTCAACAGCAATATTTATATATATTTTTTCTTCTTGTCCTCTACTTTTCCATGCTTTATTACTGCTTGTTCTGTACTTTTCCAAGTTAAATACATAAGAATATTTTAGAATTCTGCGTCCACCTTTTTCATTCTAGTCCACTTTTTCCAGGCAACGCCTCTATTATTATAATTAATTGTATTTACCTTTATAATTGAAAAAATGATGCTAGTAAATATTTTCTAAATACAGATTTTGTTCTAACTTAGAAATTTTGTTTGCATCTAAAATTAACAAAGGATGTACAGCAAGATATCTGTTACAAATGAATATATTTTTAAACAATTTGTATTATAAAATAATATTATTTTCTAATTAAATAATTAATGATTAGTTGTTTTTTTTTAATTATTGAAATTTTTTATTTTAACTTGTTTTTGATATGAACTTATTTTAATACATAAAAAAATAATAAAAATTAATATGAAATCACAAATAACTTTTTTATGCTTAATATTTTTAGACAAGTTTTTCTCCAGAATATTTGTTTCGTTGAACTCTATATCATTTGAGTTCAAATAATGTTTGTCTTAAAAGACAAAAATATATTGATTTCATAAAACTATCACTATTTTTCGTCACTTAGAGCCATACAAATTCATTTGTAACTAATATTTTTTTACATGGTCTTCACCATAAGATTCTTCTCATTAAGCTCTTCCATCTGAAGTAAATATCGAATGCAGAATAGCAACGAAATCAGTTTAGAAGACTGAAAAATTACCCTCACAAAACGGGGAAAAGTTTGTACCGCTACAAACTCTGGTTAAACGCTTTGTATCGTTAATCAAAACGAACGTTAACGTCAGATCCCGTCTTTTATAATGCTAAATATCATAAAATGACAAAAATATTTTGATTTCTTAAAATGATCACCTTTTCTTCGTCACTCAAAGCCATACCACTCTTTTGTAGCTAATATCTTTTGACGAGATTTTATACATAAGATTTATCTCATTGAGCTCTTTCATTTGAACATAGCTATTGTATAGTTTTTTATAACAATAGCTGAGATTTTGATTAAAAATCAATTTTGGTATTACCATTTTTTTATCACTTAAAGCCTAACAACATTTTCCGTAGCCAATGCATTTTAATGAGAATGTTACCAAAAGATTCTTCGCAATCAGCAAATTCTTCTAAATCCAATTAATCTATACGTTTCTTTTAAAATAACTGACATATTTTGATTCTAAGCCGATTTTTCATCCTACTCTCCCATATTTGATCACACATATCTTGACCTAACTGTTTTTCATGTTTTATGTTATTTTATCTCGAAATGTAGCTGAAGAATGAACCATTATTGCTAAAGAACCGCATTCAATATGGTTGCGAACTGAATTAGTGATGAAACATAGACGTGCTCGCGTGTAACTAAAAATTTACGTAAGGATATATTCACCTCACTTCCATAGGTAAATGATATAAACATAAACATACACACATTCATATGTATATATATATATATATATAGTATACAAGAAATGAGGGCAGGGAATCGTCAATTAATAATAAAATTAACAATTAACAATTTTGCCAAGTAGTTCAGTATGAAATAAACCTTTATCGGTAAGACCATTTATCATCATAAATATAAGGGATTAGCAATTGAGTTGCTTCTCCAACATACTGAAAATTCAGAAACAGCAGTCAAAGAACTACT
>NC_068983.1:115411890-115430121 GCF_001194135.2 Octopus bimaculoides
TATCAAAAATTAAAATTAAATTAAGTTTCACAGTATAAAATATATAAATATATAGTTTTAGAGAAAAGAACCAAATTTCATGAACTCATCCATGAAAATCCACTGTCACATATAGAAAAATTAATAATAAAATGCACGATAAATAAGTATAATATAATACCAAGTAAAAATCATAAGACAATGATAATAATCATTATTATCATTATCTTATGATTTTTACTTAGTATTATATTATACTTATTTATCGTGCATTTACTTATTAATTTTTCTATATGTGACTGTGGATTTTCATGGATGAGTTCATGAAATTTAGTTCTTTTCTCTAAAACTATATATATGTATATATATATACATATATATAAATGTATGTATGTATGTATGTATGTATGTATGTATGTATACATATACATATGCTATGTTGTTTACTTCTACTCTAATGCTGTATTCGCATCCAATAAGTCCTCTTACCCCTCCTTTTCTTGGTACATACAGTCTGTCTATGTCACTTTTTGGGTGGAGTGACCCATATCTAGTTAGTAACTTCCTTGTCTTTCTGTCTAAGCTGTTTAGTTCGTATACTATCCATGCGATTACCCCTGCTCCATATCCAAGGAGTGAAACTTCCCAGGTGTTGATAGCTTCGAATTTATTCCGTCAGTTTAATGTTGACTTAAGGATCAGTCTCAATCTGCACAAGTACTCCACCTTAAATTTTTCTGACATTTCTTTCTCCATCAGTTTATCCATTTCCTAAAATCCCCAAGTACTTATAGCCCGTCTCTTCTATCTGCTTCATAACCTCCCCGACGGTATCGTCAGTCCGTCCATACATTTGATTTTGCCTCTCTTCAATACTAACGCACCATACTTTCTCAGTCCGAACTGCATTCTGATAGCAAAAGCCGACATAATGGTGTATGACTTTGTTAGTCAAAATGTTAGAAGTTCGTATTCCATCGTCGACGTTGGACCATGCACTCAACTTTTCTCGATCCATTTATTGGCAACAGACAAGACTCTACTTCCTCATGCTGCTAGATATTGCTTCTTTATTTCTGCTCTATGGTCTGTCCTTTAGACTGTTCACATAGTCTATCAGTTTTGGAGGCGGGGAAAAGTTGTTAGCTCCTTACTTAAAACTTTTACTACTTCTGGAGAATAAATACTGTGAGCAATCACCCACGATGCAACGTAGAGGAATACGAGTTAGAGAGATGGTCAGACAGAGAAAGAAAGAGAAGGGCTGAGCAAAAGAAGAATCATCCTCAATACTTAACTCGCTACTTTATTTAAGGACATCGGAAGTTGAAATACAAAACTGGACTTAGTGGAATTTCAACACAAAGAGGAAAGAGTTGATAAAATACTATACGTCATCCTATATGTCGCTCTAACGACTCTACCAATTCGCTATCGATGCGATACGAAGTCGGCCAGAACTTTAGGAATGAAACTCTTCTATAAGAATAAAATACAATTGATAGTTAAAGTCATAATTCAATGTTGTAAATGACAGACACTTGGTATTTCATTGGTGTGCAGGACTGATTTGAAAGCCTGTACTAAAATTCATGCAAGAATAAAGACACATACAAAGAGAAAAAAACATTAGAAGCAAGGATACCTGAGCGATCGTGTTTTGGTGGATGTGCTTGATGAAGATCAATTCACAAGTTCGTTCTGGAGGACTGACAAATTAAGATCACAAACAACTTTCAAACGTCTTTAGTAATTTAGTAGAATTGGGAAGATGACATTGTCTATTGGAGAAATACGTTAGAGGCACGGCAGTGCCGTCAATCGAACCTATAGGGGATGCCTAAAAAGCGACAGGACCATTCCCTACGTACTGGTCCAATTTTCGAATATACTAACTTGTTCAACATTTGTTATCACGCGTGGACGATGCGGATTATCAACCGAATCTATCATAGAGATTATCATAATTCCCTTTGTAAAGTATCACAACTGTTTTTCTGTCTGGTGGCTATGTCAAAAGTTGTCGTGAGGTGAACGAGACTGAGAAATCTAAGAGCAAGAATTTTTTTTCTCAAGTCAAATAAATGATCATTAAGATTTTCAAGTAGCATTGAAAAGGAGCACAAAGGCAGAGAGTGACAATACAGCATAGTTCGGTGGAACTGATCTCCAGTAAATTTGCTGTGGGATTGGTATGGCTGAGTGAGACTACATTAAACATGCAGCTAAATACCGAAGATCATAACTAGGCGGAGGACCTTACCCTTGGTGTTTTCAGTACTGAATACTACTATGTTTTAATTTGATCTATATAAAAACTTCTATTTTATTTGAAATTATGCTTTTATTTTATTTGAAATTTTGTATTTATTTAAAATTCTATATTAAGGGTAATTTTTACCAATCTGTAAAATTAAAATTCAATGAATTCTGCTTTGCCATACTCTTGAATATTTTGATTCATATTGTATGACCACTAAAACTTGGGAAAACAAATCACGGTAGCCCTGTAATTACAATAGAATTAAATGGCTTCATACACTAATTTACAAATGCAGTTCATAAAAGTAATGCATAAATTGGAAAAAACCGATAGCAAGAAATTATACGAAGTTTTACTTCCTAATAAAATTTATTGCATTATTGAATTAATGATTATTTATTATTCATTACATCACATAATAGCTGCTACAGTACTATATTTCATGTTCTGAACTAATTGTTCACACAATTATTATGCATGCGCTAAAAGGCGGTGAGCTAGAAGAATCGTTAGCATTCCAAACAAAATGCTTAACAGCATTTCTTCTGGTTTTACGTTCTGAGTTCAAATTCTTCAAATTCCTACTAGGAGAACTTTCCCTCTCATCCTTTTGGAGTCGATAAAATAAATACCTGCTGAGCACTGGGGTCCATATAATCGACTTTCTTCTCTTCTGAATTTTCATGCCTTTTGCCTATAATAGAAAAAAGTCATTCCACGTACATATTTATTAACATAAATTCAATGTAAAACTTAAACGTGATTTAAAATAAATTTTATATTCAAAATACTTTGATAATTATGAATAATAATTATATTACAATGACATTAAGTCAGCGAGCTGGCAGAATTGTTACTGTGCCGTAAAAATGCTGCTAAGCATTTTTCCCGACTCTACGTTCTAATTTCAAATTCTGCCGAAGTCGACTTTGCTGCTCATCCTTTCGGCTCAATAAATTAAGTATCAGAGAAACACTGGGGTCGATGTAATTGACTAGATCCTTCCCCAATAATTTCAGGCCTTGAACCTTTAGTAGAAAGGATTATATTACAATGACATTCACATATTGAATCAGTGATGGACAGGTACTGTTGGTAGATCTGTTTGACAAAAGGTTGCCTTAAGAGATAAGCTTCGCCGGTAGCAATGTGACAGGTATTTATTAATAAATTTGTACTAGTGCTAGTACAAATTGGCTATGATGCCCTCTGTTTATTATTATTATTATTTTCATTATCATCTTCTTTCAATTCTGTTTCCTTTTCTTGCCGAGTGTATTCCTAACACCTAGGGAAGAGAAACGCACTGTATACATTTGTAGGCCAGTTGTTATATTTTATTGAGCGCTTCAACTGCACCATCGAGCGCAGTTTTGTGTGTCTTTGGTATGTGCAGTGGTTTTAGTGTTGTTATTTTTGCTGTATTGAAAGTGCCTACGTCGGATGTGTCCTAGTGTTTTGGTCTGTATGTTTTTGAACCATACTTAATGCATCTATTTTTATAGGGATTATTTCTGTCTTCAAACCCCACAGTAGGTTTATCTGTATTCCTAGATCTTTGTATTTCGAGAGTTGCTCTATGTCTTTTAGAGATACATCGTCATCTGTTGGGACTGACATGTCGATTAGAAGACATTTTTGTTTTGATGGTTCACCTATTAGCCTTGATCTCTTTGCGTCGATGTATTGTTATATCCCAAAGTATGGCTGCTTCCTCATTTTCTGGTACCTTTGCTGGGGTATGCCTATAGCATCTTTTTCTGTTGTCATTCCGTAGTGCCGGCACATCATCCACTGTATATAAGTCCCAACTCTGTCATGTTTGTGTATGTATTCTTTTTTGACCATGACTGGGCAACCAGAGACAGTAGGATTCATTGTTTCCTCCCCATTACCACATATTCTGCAGTTATTTATTGCACTTTGCTTCATTATATGCTTCTGGTGATTTCTGGTGAAGCGGGGTGGGCTTTGATCTTGTGTCACAATTTAGAATCCTTCGGTCTCTGCTTTGAGACCCGAACTTCTCAACAAACATCAATATTTTATTTTGTTCATTTCTCTTATGTTTAGCTTATCCCAGTATTTGTTATGTGAACTCTTTTCTTACCATCGTTTTATCTTGTAGTTCTGGTTTAAGCTTAGATTTTTGTTGCTTTTCAGCTTTTAACGTTGCTTCTTTTTCTTCACAGTTGTCAGGTATTATGACCTCTTCCTTGTAGTTTTCGACTTCCTTGAAGGGAGAAAATTTTTTTTGCTCATGCTTTGTAGCTATTTGTATCAGTTTTCCTTGGTTCTCATTTGGATATTACTGTAGTCCTATGGTGGATATTTTACAGTAGTAGTTGTATAAGGCCTCTACCACGTTCAATTCGCTTTATAACCTTTCTTTGTCAGATTTTGAGTGGTGTATTCTAAATCCAGGGTTTCCTGTCTAGTTTGATTAGTTCATTTAGTGTCTAGTTAAGAATATTGTAACTGTAACTAATAACTGGGACAGCACGAGTATTGATGCCTATAATCCCATTTTTCGCATTGAGCCCTGTTTTAAGTATTCATTTAATTTCTCTATAATATTACTTCCTTACCTTTTCTTTCATTGTGTATGTTGTACCGTATCATTTATTCCTAAGTATCTGTTGGTCTGGGTTTGATCTGCTTCTATTATTTCATTTTCTTTATCTAATATGATATTATTATTCTTAATTAGTTTTTCTCTTCTCAAGGTTGTTTTAGCACAATTTTCTAGACCGAATTTCATGTTTATTTCTTTAGTAAATCTATGCAGTCTGTGGCAATGTTTCTAGTTGTTCATCATTTGCGGCATACAGCTTAAGCTCATCCATATACAAGAGATGGCTGATAGTTTTTACCATAGCTTGTGTATCCACATCCAGTTGTATTTAGCATGTAGGTTAAAGATATCAGTGCCAGGCAGAAAAGGAGTGCAGAGAGCAAACCTCCAGGAATATTTCTCTTCTAATGAGGATGCTTTAGTTTCTATAATTCTCTCTTTTGTCTGTAGCTGCAGAACTCTTTGCCATTTACTCATCACATATTTTATATTGTTATAGTTGGTGTTACGTTGCTCATGGATAATGTTACCAAATTCTTTATGGGGGTGGGGTGGAGGATACTGTCAAAAGCCTTCTGGTGGTTGATTCAAGCCCCTCTTTCCTTTCATCAGTCTTCAGTTTTGGCTTTCTTTATCACAACTGATCTTTATAGACATATAAACTTTAACAGCATCTCTTCTCTTCTGGGAACAGGCTGTTTTCTGGGTGTTTAGCCATTCTCTACAATATCATTGCAGTAAAAAGTTTGTAAGTTGTAGGAAGACATGTTATGGGTATGTAATTTTGTGTGTTTGTATTTTTGGTGGATTCGATAATTAAGAAGGTTTTTTTTCCTACTGTGAACCATTCAGATGGTGTCTCTGACTGTCTGCATCTCATTGAACTTCTCTGCCAGCATTTTATGAGTCCTTGCTAAATATTTTAACCGAAGCTGAGAACCTTGTCATGTCCGGATGTTTTCCAATTGTTTGGCGTTTGCAATACCCGGGTTACCTCTTCTCTTGTTATGAGTGTCCAGAGTTGTTCAGGTTCTGTGTTTTTAATTTTAATGAATCTTTTCTGTAGTAGTTCCTTTGCCGCTCATACTTCTTCCCAAAATTCTTCTATTTCTACTGCATTGATTTCTATTTTGTTTTTACTAGGTAGAATTATTTGGGATTGGAGCTAAATTATTTGTTCTCTTCAACGAATCGTTGGCGTTTTTGATACCGGCTAATTCTTTGTGCTTTAGCGAGGATATCTTGCTTTAGGTGTATTTTCGTCTCAGGAACATCTTGTTTTGTTATTTTATATTTCTGTAGTATTTTTTCTTTTATATCTTGTTGTTTAGTAGTGTTGTTTGGTTACTAATTTCATTAAGGAATGACAGGTCATTTCTTTTATTTTCTATTTTTTCTGGATATTTGTTTTCTTTTCTACATCAGTTGACTGGTATTTGATATACCTCTTTGGGTGGGTCTGAGGGAGTATACTCTTTCTTTTGCGCCCACAGAGACTGCTGTATATATTATTTCATTTTATCATTTATTTTATCTATTGTTATTCGAATGATTATTATTATATGATTATTATTATTATTATTATTATTATTAGTAGTAGTAGTAGTAGTAGTAGTAGTAGTAGTAATAGTAGTAGTAAGTATGGAATATATTTGTGTAATGTTACTGTTTTTGTCGTTTCCTTCAAAGCCATAATTAAACAAACAACCATTTCACTTTTATTTGGGACGGTGTCCCACGTAATACCTCATGCAATGTGTCCCTCTCCTTCTAAGACTGAGCGGTGGTATGACTTCAGGAATATGTTCGGTCACTATTTCAAGCTAATTGAGCAACCATGTTTCACTTTAGATGTGGTGTGGTGTAGGGAAGTAAAGTGAAATACAACAGAGAAAAGATGTATTTCAATATGTGTAGTATATGCATGCAATGCCTTTAATAGTCTCTTGCTTCAAATATATGCTTTGCCAAAGCAACATACGAAAGGATGCCAAAAAGTTCCTGGTTTTAAGGGTATCGCGAAAGGGTAGAGCTGTTAGCTTTACAAGGGAGGTAGAACAACTATTTAGGAGAAGATATGCAAAATATCATGATGTTATACAATATATCTTTCTCTTTTTTGCATATTTAACGCATGATGGCAGTTCCTACAGTGGATTTTGAGCGGTCATGAAGTTCCTCTTTTTGCAAGGCAAAGAAGCGGCGGAAATCCATCTTCCTCCACAGTAAAATCCGGGTATCAAGGTTTCGGACTGGTCATTTGAACCCCGGTCAGGACGGCCAACTTCCGCAACCACAGAAAACACAACCGACGTTGTGCACATCATGATTCTCGAGGACTGCTGGATTTCAGCTAAAGTTAAAGCTGATTTTCTGGGGATTTCCCGCGAAAGAGATGACCACATCATTCATAACATTCTGGACATGAGATAACTTTCCGCAAAATGGGTGCCAAAATGTCTGAACGCAGACAAAAAGCGCATCAGAGTGATGACATCAAAGGCAATTTGGGATCGGTTTGCAGCAGGTGGTGCTGATTTTATGACTCGTTTAGTCACCATGGATGAAACTTGGCTTCATCATTTTGATCTCCAGACCAAACAACAATCAATGGAATGGCGTCACAGCTGTTCACCGCGTCCCAAGATGTTTCGAGCCTAGAAGTCAGCTGGAAAGATTCTGGCTTCATGTTCTGAGACAAAGATGGAGAACTTCTTATAAAATATCTGCCAAAGTGTTGCACCATCAACGCAGAATGCTATATGTCTCTGTTGGACAGACTGCGTGAAACATTGAAGCAGAAACGCCGTCGAAAACTGAGCCGTGGTGTCCTGTTTTTGCAGGACAATGCACCAGCACACACAGCACATGAAATCAACGGAAAATACGCGACTTTGGTTTCGAATTGGTTGACCACCTGCCTTACTCTCCTGACTTGGCCCCCTCCGACTATCACCTTTTTCCACAACTGAAGAAACATCTCAAGAGAACGAAATTTCAATTCAATTCGAAAGTGACCGCTGCTACGGAGGCCTGTTTGGAAAACCAATCTTACGATTTCTTTTTACAGGGTTTAGAATACCTGAAGGATCGCTATAATAAGTGTGTGAATCTGAGAGGGGAATGTGTTGAATAAAGTCATTATTAACTAATCTCCCTGTATTTTCTTTTACCTAAGAAACTTTTCAGCACCCACTCGTGCATATGCTTTTACTTCTTTAGCCTTTTCCCTATATCAGTCATTGAACTGCGACCACGCCAGGACCCGCCTTTAAAGCTGAGGCACAATCCAAGTGTTCACATTTACTGTTTACTTCCTAATTTCTTGAGTTCGTCGTAACTGTTATATGGTTGGGTCTGCTATGAACATTATCAATCTGTTAATGTGTTAGTTCATATGTACATATATGGGTGTGTGTGTGTGCATATATGCGGTTATCTATGTACTTGATAATGGGTGTATGTACGATTCTGGTCGAAAAAAATTGAATCTACGAATACGAAACGCATTAATCAAGATACAGTTACTTCTTATTGAAGAAAATTGGTGATCTATATATCTGCAATAGAAAAAATTGAACGATATAAAATATGTGTAAATTTAAGAGATAAAACATTATGGAATATTCTTTGGAATTCTTTTCTTTCTTTCTCTCTTATATATCACTGCTTCTAGCTACTATTGTTTGCGCAGCTACGCTGTCGTTTCTGTTTTGTCCGAGAGGTCCAATCTGTGTGATTAAAAAAATCTAATGTTTGTAATAGTAATTATTCCTAAAATGTATTGCCAACACAAAAAATAATTTCCGGTTTTCTTTACATTCGGTGAGATTATTATTTTTGTATTCTTCATATTTTTTATTTACTTATTTATTGCAATTAGTCTGTTTAGACAAACTTATCTTTTCTTCACCAATGACTCGTGAATTTACCGATTTAAAATCATTAGCTAAACTTAACACTAATGTTTTGGAGGCAATTAACTTTGGTTTAATAACAAATACAGCAGAAAAACATCAAGCAATAACTGATATCATTTGAAATTGATCACCACAAAAATTTAACAGAAAACATTTTGACGTATTGGTGCAAATAAAACTCGAAATTATCGGAAATTGAATAGCTAGAGTCTAATTGTTAATGCTTTTTTAATGTAAATTTATATGAAAAATTACTTGATAAATTTGGGATCCCAAAACATATATATATATATTTTAATTTCATTTTAGTTAACATGTTATGTATATTGCATACTATGATTTAGAAGGCTTAGATTTGGAACATATACATTATACTCTGCAATATCCAGGACATAAGAAGCAATTAAAAAAGACGCCATCTTAACTGAGAATCCTTACATGAAAAATTTGAAGAGGAATGTTATGATAGTCGTTGAGAGAGAAATATCTACTTTAAAATCAATTAAGAGCATAACAGTAATGATATTAGATTAAGCCACATAGAGTATTCTACTGTTACTAGATGCTATGAAACCACTAGATGCTATGAAATTGCTATTTATATCGTTCTCTATCTAGGAACTTTCTACTCTTATGTATATATATCAAAAATACTTTGACTCACAATATAAGTATTCGCAGAAATTTTCCACGAATTGTGCTTATTTTGTCAGTCTTTCAAAACTTTTTTCTAGTTTAGCAAACAAATTTCTCAATCTTTCGTTGTTTGAATGATTCGAGATATAAATAAGCAACAGAAAGATTTGATACAGGTAAAGAATAGTAATAATATTCCTTACTATAGAAGGCACAAAACCTGAAATTTGGGGGAGGAGCTAGTCGATTACAATGACCACAGGGCTAAACTGGCACTTACTTTATCGACCTCGAAAGAATGAAAGGAAAAGTCGAACTCGGCGGAATTAGACTTAGAATAATTACTAGAAGAATGAAAGCCTAGATAAATTCTATCATGTCTTCAATTGGTGCTTGTAGTGTTTAAACCGGCTGTATCCGGCCCAAATATTCAACACATTTTATGCTCAAACTGGCCAGAACCAGTATCTCATACCTACCCTGCAATGTCATTCTAAAAATAAGCAATTACATCTTGAAGCTACAAGATAATCTTGTAGGTAATCTTGAAGCTACAAGATAATACCAGATTAATTTTTAAAAATGTAAATGAATAAGGATTACTTTTGACATATTAATTTGAACGCTAAAGGGTTAAAGCGCAATACTGCAAAACATCTAATTTGCTGCGATATCATTGAATCAGTGTCACGTCGAAGTACTGTTGGACAAATAAGGGTTAAAATATGAAATTGTGATGCGCCAGCACACGCAAGTCTTACAGTTATTTAAACTGTATACAAAGTTCTTTCGAAAGTTCATTTGGTGCAATTTGTTTTATAAGGTCACAGTGTCATGAACTTATCTACATTATCTGCATCTTGTTCAATTAAGATCCAAAATCACACTTTACCTTTGGCATCCCTTGGCAATACATTATCGATACTGATAAAGTTGTATCTATTTTAGTTCACTTTATCATATTCGCCGAGACATTTACTTGCTAAGGAATGTGTGGGGGGAATGCAATCTAAATATAGATGTACATACTACTTCTCTCGTCTGCTTTACCGGAAGCAAATAATTTTGTAGAATTAAGGAACCGAAGGGGAAGTGGAAACAGAATTTTTTTTTTTTAGTGAGAAGATTAAATGGATTGCACAGCTTCTATGAGAATATTAAGTGGTTTAAAGTTGTGACTTAGACTGATATACTACTATGGGAAGTAAATTATAATTCCCAACCCGAATATGGTTAACTATTATGATTTTTAAAATCATAATAGTTATCTATGTTAGGATTAAGAGTTTAACGGTTGTAACATTTCATGCTTTCAGTAACAGATCACACTCTCACTGGCAGCTATATATTGTTAATCTTTAACTGAGGAAGGAAAGCAGTGTACATGACCTGTTACAGGGGATGAAAGAATGGTGAGAGAAAGCTATCCTCAAATCGAAAATCTAGCCTGAATGCTAGTAACAAGTTGGACTCCACTCAAGACGCACAAGCGGCCAGCTGAGGATGTTAAACTGGGCAACAGGTTAAGTCTGCTACCCATGTAGGCTATGATGAGATTTGAACTCGGAACGCAAAGATCCGAAACCAAAAAATCGCAAGATATCTGGCCTGACGTTGTATGATGTAAATAAGAGTCATGAATTAAATCCATGACTTTCAAGTGATCTCGCGATAGACGAAAGATTTATGGCCTCCAGTTATTCTATATTTAAAAGACTGAAATACATTTTCCAGGCAAACTTGATCTATTCATAACTAATAACTAATTATTAGTCAACTTGTTAAATAGCTACCCAACTAACAAATCGATCGTTTCTTTAACGCGTTAGCTAAACAATCAATTGATTGTTTGTCAAAGTTCTTTCGTTGTTGTTCGCAACCTTGTCTGTCAAGGTTCTTTCATTGCATTTCGTAATCTTTACTGTGACAAGTGACTTCTTACTCGGAACAAGGTCTGCTAAGGTCTACTTTCGAGACGAAAGCGGACCTTAGAGCCAGTAGGGAGTCACGAATCACTGAAAAGTTTGCGAACAGCAGCGAAAAAACTTTGAGTAAAAAAAAACAAACAACCGATTGACTGTTTAACCAGCATATTAAGCAAATGATTGATTAGTTAGTTGCTTAGATATTTAACTAAATTATTAATAATAAAGAAGTGGAATTGAAGCAGAGCATGTGTTATTATTATTGGCGTAATGATCCTCCCAAGACAACAAAATATCTATTAGTTACATATACGAGGAAGTACCCAAAAGTAACCAGAAACGGGCTCTGTGGGACAAGTCCGTTGTAGTTCAGGCTTCTGCCGCAAGAGGCCACTTGATGCAACCCTAAGGTATCAGTCTGCTGACCGGCGTCGTCGCAAGAGTTCCGGACTGCTTCGAAAAGTGGAAAACGTGTCTAGACTGATGCATTGCCTCAAATGGAGAATATTTTGAAGGTGATAAAAGCGTGAATATGTAAAACCAAATGAATAACATAATATTGCAAAATTCCGGTTTCTTTTGGGTACCCTCTCGTATACACACACACACACACACACACACACACACACACACACACACACACACACACACACACACACACACACACACACACACACACACACACACATATATATATATATATATATATATGTATATCGCCTCTTTAGTACTTTATATTTTATATATATATGACTCGCATTTAGTCATGTTTATCAAAAATGAGGCATAATAATATTCGTGCTAATAATAACGAGTTTTATAGTTTTGTAAGTAAAAGTTAAAGGAAGTATTATTTTATCGCAGACAAGCACATTTTCTAAGAAAAGATTTTGTGTTATGTCTGGAGCAGCGGTCTAATGAGAAACCAAAATATTTAATCCCTATCTTAAATATTTTGGTCTCTCATTTAAATTATACTTGTATAACAAGAAAGAAATGCTGATAGTTAATTTGGTGAGTCAGCTCCATATTTTTCAAAGTTAATATCATCAAAATATGATCATTGCTAATCATCAGAAAATGAGACTGACTTTTTTTTCTAATTCTTCATCAGAACATTCGATTTGAACAACTCACACAACTCGTGCTTGATAAAAAATATTAACTGTAATCCGCTCTTGAAAAATCTCCAGTAATCTCTCTTTTAATTTCCACGTGCTCATTAAGGCTAAATGCAGGTTAATTTTTTAAAAAAGCAAAAATACTGTTATTTCGTGAGTAATTTCATTAAGTTACTGTTCCAAATTAAGAAGTAATATGTGGTCTGATCAATAAGTATCCGGATTGCTGGTATAGTAACGAAGCTAAAGCAAGGAGAGTGAAACCGCTTGGCACAGATTGACGTTAAACTCCGCTCGTATTTGAAACGGAGAACATTTAGTTGAATTACATGTGGAGTGAGATGCTTTATAGTATTACGTTTGGGATCATTTATTGCCAGGGTTTTTTTATCAAATATTGCCAGGGTTTTTATTCCTTCAGTGCTGATATAATTAAAGATACAGGGATCAATAATATCAAGTGCACTTCCACAAACTTTCGTTATAATGGCTATATTTATAAAGTACTCCTCAACGATATTTTGCTTTCCTATCATATACTACTACAACAATATTTTCTTCCGACATATCCAACCGGCAAGAAATTAGATTCTGTTGTTTTATTTCGAACTTGTTGTTTGCTTGAATGAATACTTGAGTATCTGCATTGATATCCCAGAAACTGTGCGAGGAAGCCGAACCATTTTTATTAATCATTACTAAACAAAATAATCGTTTTTCGTTTTTCAAAATTTTCATTTGCTAGTCAGTCGTATATACGCTGAATAAGTTATGGATTCTACTAGAAATTAAATCAATTACAGAAAAATAATATAAATTTTAAGGCGCAGGAGTGGCTGTGTGGTAAGTAACTTGCTTACCAACCACATGGTTCCGGGTTCAGTCCCACTGCGTGGCACCTTGGGCAAGTGTCTTCTACTATAGCCTCGGGCCGACCAAAGCCTTGTGAGTGGATTTGGTAGACGGAAACTGAAAGAAGCCCGTCGTATATATGTATATCTATATATATATATATGTGTGTGTGTGTTTGTGTGCCTGTGTTTGTCCTCTTACCATCGCTTGACAACCGATGCTGGTGTATTTACGTCCTCGTAACTTAGCAGTTCGGCAAAAAGAGAACGATAGAATAAGTACTAGGCTTACAAAGAATAAGTCCTGGAGTCGATTTGCTCGACTAAAGGCGGTGCTCCAGCATGGCCGCAGTCAAATGACTGAAACAAGTAAAAGAGATACGTAGCAACATAATTTCTTCCCAGTATTAGTGGCTATATGAATAGTTAACGAAACAAAATACATTCAAATACTTAGCACAGTGTTTAATGTAATATTTCAGTTTGATTTCATTCATTTTCTTTCTATTTTATTTCAGGTTTAATATCTCTTCTGAAATAGCAGAATGGGTAAGAGTGCATTATTTAGACTGGAACAGTTTCTGACCTTTTGTAAAACAAATAATTCGTTATATTTTACTTCAAAGACCGAATTAATGTTTCTTCTGCTGATACTCTCTTTCAACTCCAGTAGACTGTCACTTTATTTTCTCTCTAGTATAATAATTTCCCTATCCTCGCTGGTATAACGATGATTTTTGTTTTTTTTTATGAAATTTCTGACGTACTACAGCCTACAACAGACATTCTTGAATGTTCTCAACGTTCTACGTCATGTCACCTATACAACGTCGATACTCCAATATACCACGTAGTCAGTCCTTTTCTTTACATCACTTTATAACTCCTCAGTCAATAAATTGCTTCTTTCCTTTAACCCCCGGCACTTTATAAAAAGATCAACCATAGTAATCTCAAATGATTCCAGCAGAATTACACGAGGTTATGTATCTTTTTATCTTCGAAAACCACATAACATTGGGTATACAACTTATATTAAAGTCCATTAACTAACAACAGACACATCACTAATAGGAACATGCCCATTCAAAATACTATACTCTCTCCCAAATTTTACGATTTTTTTTTGTATCAGTGCGTCAGAAGATCTATGATATTAATTATGAAAACTAAATGCAGATTTAATGTTCTTTTAAATAAACGACTTCTTTGCAATGTTTTGTCATATAAAATACATTCTCTCTTAGGAAAATATTGCTCGGCATTTGTTTAGAATGGAGAATTATTATGTGTTACTTCTTTAAAATTGTTGGTCTTACGCTAAAACTAAAGATCAATATTTCACAATATTGCTTTCATTGTTTTCTTCATTAAAAAATAATTTATTCCAGTTGTAATCTGTTACAAGATGGCTAGATTTTAAACCATTGCAACTTTTTTACTGACATTAGAATGCAGGGAGTTTTGATTTGCTTTGTTCACTATTACAGAGCTCTTCCCATACGTACAAATCCTATGACAGGAATTCAGCAAGCAACTTTCAAAAAGAACATATGAAAAGGTGTTCATTATAGGCGTAGGCGTGGCAGTGTGGTAAGAATCTTGCTTTCCAACCACATGGTTCCGAATTCAGTCCTACTGCGTGGCACCTTGGGTAAGTGTCTTCTACTATAGCCTCGAGTCGACCAAAGCCTTATGGCCTTGTGAGTGGATTTGGTAGACGGAAACTGAAGAAGCCCGTCGTATATATATATTATGTATGTATATGTGTGAGTGTGTGTTTGTTCCCCCACCATCGCTTGACAACCGATGCTGGTGTGTTTATATCCCTGTAAATTGGCGGTTCGGCAAAAGAGACTGATAGAATAAGTATTAGGCTTACAATTATGTCCTGGGGTAGATTTCTTCGACTAACACTCTTTCAGGCGATGCTCTAGCATGACCGTAGTAAAATGACTGAAACAAGGTGTTTTATATATTAAGTTGATTCTCATCATATTATGTAATTTAATTTAATGTTCATTTAGAGAAATAATTAACGACATTAGGACATTTACTAAGCTGATGTTTTAGCTTCCATTGTTAGAGTGTACATACTACATATAAACCAGTAACTTGCATTAAGCTCCCTCCTCGAAATTTACACCACAGAATAACGAATGTTTCATTTTTTCAGAACGATATACATACATGTATGTGTGTGTTTGTGTATGTCCATTGGAATTTATGTTTCCTGTCTCAATATATCGGATTTACATTTTATTAACAACTTTAAACTAGTATCAGTAGTTTGGTGAATGTTCTATGTTTTTTTCTTTACTTTCGATCAATAAAGCAGTTTTAGGCAGGCATAAACCGGAAACTTCCATTTGTTTGTCACGTGTTAACAGCACAATATTATTTTTTATTTCTTTGCAAATAGACGATTTTGTAAGTTTCATACTTACATGGCTAATAATCTCACCATTTAGCATCTCAGATAACAATTTTAAGATACTATTTAAAAACCATGTGATGTCTATAGAATTAGGCAACCATAGTTGCTGAAGTAGTGAATTTTATCTAGTTAAAAATATAGGAACATGCTATATACAATTACTTTATACATTTGAACTAAATTCTTATAAATATCTATCTTGAATTATTGGCAACTTCCTAATTCAAAGTATATAAAATTATACATATATATTTTTAAGATGAGACATATCAACCGCTGAAAAGCATATCCGACAACCACATACTTGAAAAACAAACTCTTGATAAAAGTAGCGCTATTTAAGTAGTTCTGTTATATATGCTTAAAGGTCAGTTTTTAAAAACAGACTATCTTTTTTTTTTCTTTAGGAAAGTTAATAATCAATATCTTGATGTCGCGGAGAGTACGGTAAGAGTTGTTAAAAAACGCAATTTATTCATATAGCCTCTGTAACTGGTTATAAAATTTCGCAAAATAAATACTATATATATCAAGAACGAATCAATGACAGTACTATATATATCAAGAACGAATCAATGACAGTACTATATATATCAAGAACGAATCAATGACAGTACTATATATGTCAGCGTATGCTTGTCTGTGTTACGGGACTCAATTCTGCATGTATGTGTGTTTTGATTAAGTATTTTCGGTATTGAATTTAAAATGAGAAGTAAGGATGGTGTGTATAATTGCAAATATTTATATCTTTATACACATGAAGGAAAAAATTGCTATTAATTATTTAGACTTATTTAGAAACTGGGCATGACTTTGCGGTTACGAAGTTCACTCTGCAACCACAACATTCTGGGTTCAATACAGCTGCGAGTATCTTTGGCAAATGTCTTCTAGAACAGTTGCGAATTAACCAATGCCTTATGAGGGAAATTTTGCCAACGAAACATGAGCAGAAACCTTTCGTACACACACATGCACACACACACACACACACACACACACACACACACACACACACACACACACACACACACACACAGGCGCAGATGTGGCTCATATGCGCAGATGTGGCTCATATGCGCAGGTGTGGATCATAGGCGCAGGCGTGGCTGAGTGGTAAAAAGTTTGTTTCTCAACCACATGGTTCTAGGTTCAGTCGCACTGTGTAGCATCTTGGGCATGTGTCTTCTACAATTGGCTCAGGTTGACCAAAGTCTTGTGAGTGGATTTGATAGACACAAACTAAAAGAAACACGCCGAAAATACATACGTATATATAAATCTATGTGTGAGTATCGCCCACCACTGGTATTTGTTTATGCCCTCATACTGTAGCGGCTCGGCCTAAGAGACCGATAAAATTAATACGAGGCTTATTCTATCGGGGGCGATTCTTTCGCTGCCCAAACATGGTTGCAGTCCAATGACTGAAACAAGTAAAAGATAACGTTAAAAGACATATTCACACACACATACATAAACCTATTAGCAACGGCTGCAGATTTTGTAACGAATATTAATTTACATATGCAACTTAACTTGGTTGTGTTGTTTTAAACTTCATAAGCTACAGCAGCAGTTCTGTGAAAATATCTCGTATAGACGTGAAATATCACAGATGATATCGACAACCGGAATCTCGTCACCACTGCACTCCGTGCAGAATATCTGGCTGACAGAATGGCAAGTGAGGAACATAGGAATCTGTGTAGGTTAACCCCACAGGACGTTTCACACAGACTGTAAATCTGACGAAATACACCAACCAATTGTTTGGAACGTTTATCACAGAGTATGATAGCAATCAGGCTAGAAAATAAAATTATGCAATAATACTGATTTCATTTTGTAAGTCTGGGAGATATATATATATATATATATATTGATAGATGTTGTGTACAAACAGTAGTTATTAGAAAATCTAAGATATGTTTAATGTAGTCAGCCTCCAGTTTCTAATAGCTATACTGTGGAAGGCGAATAAATACAAACACACCTTCACTCAGCTGTTACCATACAGGAAAATAATGGTGATTATCGTGTCATGTTTAATGGAAATTCTACAAGGGATAAGTGCTTTGCTTTTCTGCCTCCGAAGAAAACTTCAGATCAACCGTAATGTAAATCAAGCATAAATCAGAACCTAGTTATAAAGTATTGATTAAATTTACCATAAAAATGTATGTGCGTATAATTGTGAAAATTATATTGGCTTTACATACTATCAGGTCATCCTGTCCGATTTTACCTTTTTTAAAATTGAATGAAATTTAATAGTATTTTAGAATGTCTAATGGAATTTATTTTTATGCATTCGTGTACATATAAACTAATTGAACATTATTTTACAGAATATTAGAATTAAAATTTCTTTGATTAAAACCCTTTCTAACATGGAAGTATCCAAAGAGCATTTAAGGCGCATAATGCTTTAGGAGTACAAAAAAGGAAACTTTGCAGCCGAAGCGACTCGAAACATACACTCAGTTTATGGGAAAGAATGCTTGAATGAAAGAACTTG
>NC_068983.1:115430386-115432940 GCF_001194135.2 Octopus bimaculoides
TGGTGACGAAAAATGGATCTTCTATCGAAATGCTAAACGTCGTAAACAGTGGCTTGGTAAAAGGGTAAAACCTCAACCGCAACCGAGAAGGGAACTTCATGTGGCAAAGGTTCTTCTCTCTATCTGGTGAGATTGCAAAGGAGTAATTCACTTTGAATTGTTACCACCCAATGCAACAATCAATGCTCAAGTCTACTGTCAGCAATTAGAGCGTTTGAACTAAGCTTTGAAGAAAAAAGTCCCGCTTTAATGAATCGAAAAGGAGTGATGTTTCATCAGGACAATGCGCAACCTCACACAGCAAAGATCACATCACAGAAGATCGAAGAGCTTGGTTGGGAAAAAATTCCTTGTCCACCTTATTCACCCGACCATTTGTTTCGTAGTTTACAGAATCATTTGGGGGACATAACTTTCGCAAGCCAGGAGGAGGTCGAAACTGACATTTCAGAGTTCTTTGCTTTGAAACCAAAAGTGTTTTACATTGATGAGATTAAAAAGTTGCAAATAGATGGAAGGAAGTCATACATAATCAGGGAAAGTACATTGATGATTAAATTTCAATTAAATATAACATTTGATCATTTGTTTCCTTTATTCAAAATTCGGACAGAACTTATGGGATGACCTGATATAAAAGGATGAAAAAAAAACCATCAATGCTATATCATTCTGAAGATGAGACTACGAAGAATAGGAACGTTGATTTGGGAAATTTATTGTTTAAAACAAACTGCAATGAACGCATATGTTTCCAAGTTGTATAACCAATTATAGAGGTTATATGGATATAGAGCATTCTGAAATTGTCCTTACCACACTTTCCTCTTATCAAGATATTGATTACCAGCTATACTAAATCCAAATACATTCTGTTTTCCAAATCTTACCTCAAAGCTTATATTCAGGTGAAAAGTGAAATATCTAAATGCTGTTATTTTTATTCACAGTTAATTTCTTCTATTTTCAATTATGTGATTGTCAGATAAGCCTTCCAGGGGCTACATGTATAATATTTTGTGTGTGTGTGTGTGTGTGTGTATATATATACGTACATACGTATACATTTATATATATAGTACATATATATGCGAGTGTAATTTATATACATGCACATGTATATGTATGTATATATATATATACATACATATACATATAATTATATATATATATATATATATATATATATATATATATATATATATATATATATACATGCATACACACACACACACATATAATTATACATACATACATACATACATACCACACACACATCCAAAATATATTAGTGCTTTACACCAATCTCATGCTAAACCAGTTCTCTGGTCGTTGTTTTTTGGGGTTTTTTTTATTCAGGTGATAACTTGTTATCGAAGTGGGATACTTTTAAGAATTTGGAAATTATCAATTGAACGTATAAAGAAAATGTATAATTAACTCCATTACCTTTCTTTTTTTTTCTCGTAATACATTTTTGCCTTGGCATGTATAGTTAGTATTGCAAATGTGAGTCTATAGTAATCACATGACTTACATATTATCTTGAAATCATTCTCCTCACAGAAATACAGGGTGAAGTGTATTTTCATTGATAGAATAGAACCTCAAGTGTAGCTCCTTTACAGCGAAAAAGAAAATTATATTTTGTTCAATAGGCATATGACAAACATATGAAAATTTGAACTATTCGGTATAGCAATATGATTTTATGTAATTTATTGTTGTAATTTTACTGTCGTACACACACACAGATACATTCATTTATTACCTTTCTATTACTTTCTCTTCCAACTCTTTCACTTAATAACTATCTCAGTCTATTTCTCTATTCACACAGCTTTCTTTTAATGCTCGCATGCGTTTATCTTTCTAGTTTTGTATCTTTCTACTTTCCCTCCTTCTTCGTATCTCTTTAATCTATCGTTGTATTTTTCGACTTCCTCCCTACTTGGTATCTGTTTATCTCTAATTTTCTAACAATTCCTTTTTTCGTTTCCACTATCCCTACTTTTATTTTATCTCTATATGAAACTTCCAAGAGTTGAATTTAAAAAACTGACAAATCAAGGCCTTGAAAGAATGAGATCGGTCACTGTAAAAATGAATAGCCAATTCCTAGTTTGTCTACCTTTAAAAAATCAGTTTGTAATCTTTATGCGTATATTTTTCTAAGTCCAAAAGGTCCGCCATTAGTTTTAATTGCGTTACTTCACACAGCACGTCTTGTTGGCGCAGTGCCAATGCGGCGAGCTGACAGAATCGTTAGTACGCCGGACGCAACACTTAGCGACTTTTGTCCGTCTTTACGTTCATGGTTCAAATGCCACCGCGGTTGATTTTGCCTTTCATTATTTCGTGAGCGACAAAAGAAATATCAGATGAGCACTGCAGTCTATGTAATAGTCTTACTCCTTCCCCGATTTTGCTGGCTTTGTTCCAAAATTTGAAACCAATATCTCGCTGCGCAGTTTTCTTTCTTCAATCGAAATCCAGATTACCCTTGCTATTTCGGCTGTACATACATACATACATACATACATATATATATATA
>NC_068983.1:115433467-115434376 GCF_001194135.2 Octopus bimaculoides
TATATATGTATATATATATACATATACATATATCTATATATACATATACCTATACATATATATCCAAGAAATTTAGGGGTTGTGAATCCAACCCACTAAGGGATAATCTCTATCCAATATACTGCCGAAAAATACCCATTTATTATTACACTAGTGCTTTTTCTTTGTATTACCAAGTGCAATAAATGGGTAAGGGTAAAAAGATATTTTACAACTAATTTATATAGCAATAAGAAAATGGAGAGGCATAGGTGGTATTCATCAACTTGCAGGCATTGTATTGTGTCAATTTACCCGTTTATTTGTTTACTAAAAGGACAATAATAACAATATACAAACACATGCGGCATAATGTCAGATCAGTAATTAAAAAAGGACATCTAGTGACAGAAAATGGGATAATGACTTACAGCTGTTTCAGTCTAGGGGTGACATGCCTCATTCTATCTATATAACTCCAGTAGGCTGAAGTAATTAATAGATGAAATAAAGGTACATGGATGATTCTCTAGGCCCTTTCAGAGATTTATAAAGTTCATAAGGTTAATTTAAAATATCCAAATATAAAAATATAAAAACCGTAAAAACTCACATATATATATGCATACTTTAGAATATATATACATAAATAAACAATGTCTGCAAGTTGATGAATACCACCTATTCCCCTCCATTTTCTTATTGCTATATATGCATATATATATATTTACTGTATTTAATATATTTGATGTGTCTAGTTTGTTTATCCGTATGATTGCCTTTATACTCGCTCAACTTGATACCTCTTATAGCCTTTCCTTATCTTGTGAAATCGAGCCCCTGTAAACACATTGGAGTAAGTTTGAATCTTTTGAGCACTACTGTCATCTATAAGGAGAATCTCTAGTTCTCATCTGTGGATTATATATA
>NC_068983.1:115435096-115436207 GCF_001194135.2 Octopus bimaculoides
AATGCAAATATACACAAAATTTAAAGAAAATTCGTGTAAATGTTACTGAATAGCATTTGGAAGTTCATTCACCTTTCATATATGTATGCTAAAATGGAGTAACATACAACAATTAACATCAGCACGAATAGTTTCTGCATATCGTAACTACTTACAAACTATTTACTAGCAAATACGAAAATAGTAACATAAATTATTTTTGTATTTAAGCAACCTCACATTGTAGAGAGCAGTATATTTACATCCGATATACAATGAATCGACAGAATACAAGTTAGTTGGGGTTATTTAAGATAAAGAGGACAAAAAATATGTTACAGAAATAAATTGCTGATTGTAAAGCAAATAAAGGAACATGATAGTAGTAGGGATATAGTAACAATTTATCTATCAAAAGTAGTATAAGAACGTTACGAAGAAATATGTTAATCATCATGGATCTAAACTGTACGAGAATTTCGAAAATATAGCCCGGTATAGAAATAATAGCAGATTAGAGAATATAACAAAAGTGATTGAACACACGAAATGACCATGAGTCATAAAAATATATTTTATAATACCGGGGAACTCCATCGGTTACGACGATGAGTGTTCCTGTTGATTCGATCAACGGAACAGACTAATCGTAAAATTAACGTGCAAGTGGCTGAGCACTCCACAGACACACATGCCCTTATCGCAATTCTCAAAGAGATTCAGTGAGAATGTGACAAGGCTGGCTCACTGAGCTACAGGTACAACTCATTTATGCCATCTGAGTGAAATAGAGCAATGGGAAATATAGAACTCATGATCGTGAGCCGAATACACTAACCACTAAGCCACGTACCTTCACATTTTATAATGCACGATAAAAGTAACAGAAATCATAGCAGTCTGAAGTGTCCAATTAAATAATAATATTTATGTGACATGATCCTTATTTTCTAGGATGTGAAAAAGCTCATATTAACATAAATGTTTATGAAAAAGTGAAGTAAAAGCGAAGCGAAATTTGAGGCAATACTCCAAAGAACAACTATTACGAACATAAGATATTTTGTGTTTTATTAAAATGTGTATTTCAATGTGTGTGTGAGTGAGTGAGTGAGAGTGAGAGAGAGAAAGA
>NC_068983.1:115436427-115446680 GCF_001194135.2 Octopus bimaculoides
TCCTTCTTTCCAAGATGAAAGACGCTGTAAAAGTGGACCTCTCGGAGGGTTACGATAAGGAGAAGAGATAGATTTTAATGGAAAAAGATAAGTATAGAAAGTTAAAAGAGGCTTTCCCATCAGATATAAACCCACTGGGGCCCGAGGTGAATTTCGAACCCAGCGCTCCAGTGGTGAACTATGAGAAAATTAAGAATTATATAAAATGGTAAAAAAAAAAATCGTCGCCCTTTCAAAGCCTAGCCAGGCTCATGGGCCCGGTTTCTATGGCGTATGTGTTCCCCCCAGCTGGACGGGATGCCAATCCATCGCAGCGTTACTCAAGAAACAGTGAGAGAAAGTTGGGGCAATAGAGTACAACAGGGGTCGCCACCATCCCCTGCCGGAGCCTCGAGGAGCTTTGTTGATTTTGTTCAATAAACACTCACTGAATAGCATTTGGAAGTTCATTCACCTTTCATATATGTATGCTAAAATGGAGTAACATACAACAATTAACATCAGCACGAATAGTTTCTGCATATCGTAACTACTAGCAAATACGAAAATAGTAACATAAATTATTTTTGTATTTAAGCAACCTCACATTGTAGAGAGCAGTATATTTACATCCGATATACAATGAATCGACAGAATACAAGTTAGTTGGGGTTATTTAAGATAAAGAGGACAAAAAATATGTTACAGAAATAAATTGCTGATTGTAAAGCAAATAAAGGAACATGATAGTAGTAGGGAATCGTCTGGGAATCGAAACCGCGGTCTTCCGACCACAAGTCCGCTGCCCTAACCACTGGGCCATTGCTCCCCCACTATAAAATGGTAAGTAGAGTTTTATTTTGAAAAGAACTGTTGAGAAAATTTTGAAAAGAACTTTTAATGCTGAAATAATTTTGAAAAGACTGGAGATAATTTTGAAAAGAACTGTTGAAACAATTAAAATAACGTAACCGCCCCGGAGCGGGGCTGGAGTGACCGTTCCATCTTCATTGTATAATTTCACTATTCCATTCTTTCATGTGTTGATTGTCCCTGCATGTGTGTATTGTCCCATCTATATTTAGCCCCTTGTGGGTAAGAAAGAAATATTCCACTAATCTCGAAAGCCATGTGAACGATAATGAGTACAACCCGCCCTCCGGACTAAAACATTTTTAAAATTTTCCGGTTTTCCTGGGGATACAGCAGTCTATCTATAAAAGTGATTCACGCTCAAAAGAAAATGCTCTTATTAGTTTAAAGTAGGCAATTATTTAATTCCCTAACTGTCTACTTCTATATCTGTGTAGGCGCAATAGCCCAGTGGTTAGGGCAGCGAACTCGCGGTCGTAGGCGCGTGGTTTCGATTCCCAGATCAAGCGTTGTGAGTGTTTATTAGACGAAAACACCTAAAACTCTACGAGGTTCCGGCAGCGGATGGTGGTGTATCCTGCTGTACTCTTTCACCACAACTTTCTCTCATATTTTCTTCCTGTTTCTGTTGTACCTGTATTTCGAAGGGCCAACCTTCTCACGCTGAATCTCCCCTAGAAGTACGTTAAGGGGTACATGTGTCTGTGGAGTGCTCAGCCACTTACACGTTAATTTCACGAGCAGGCCGTTCCGTTGATCTGATCAACTGTAACCCTCGTCGTCGTAACCGATGGAGTGCC
Source organism: Octopus bimaculoides (assembly GCF_001194135.2). NCBI lineage: Eukaryota > Metazoa > Mollusca > Cephalopoda > Octopoda > Octopodidae > Octopus > Octopus bimaculoides. Next base: position 115,438,080 of record NC_068983.1, read on the forward strand.
ACGAGGACTTCTATATCCGCTGTATATTTTAACTAAATGTATGTCAGTTGATATTTAAAGAATATCTTTTTATTTTGAAGTGAGCAGATTTATAAATAATTTTTTAAAATAATGTACTTGTTTTGTCTATCACTATGCAAAAAAACAAAACAAAAATGTGGAGGCGCAATGGCCCAGTGGTTAGGGGAGCGGACTCGCGGTCATAGGATCGCGGTTTCGATTCCCAGACCGGGCGCTGTGAGTGTTTATTGAGCGAAAACACCTAAAGCTCCACGAGGCTCCGGCAGGGAATGGTGGCGAACCCTGCTGTACTCATCCACCATAACTTTCTCTCTGTCTTACTTCCTGTTTCTGTTGTGCCTGTAATTCAAAGGGTCAGCCTTGTCACACTGTGTCACGCTGAATATCCCCGAGAACTACGTTAAGGGTACACGTGTCTGTGGAGTGCTCAGCCACTTGCACGTTAATTTCACGAGCAGGCTGTTCCGTTGATCGGATCAACTGGAACCCTCGACGTCATAAGCGAGGGAGTGCCAACAACAATGCAAAAATACTTATGTTATTCCAAAAATATCTGTATGGATCAAAAGGTCCTGTCTTTTATCAGATTTTTAAGTTTAAGGTCGGAAAATCAGCATAAAGAATAGTTGAATAAAATTTTATTTAAGTGGTAAAAAACTTCGGAAACATATGTGGTTATTGATATGAACGTATCATTTTCAAATAAAATCTATTCAAGAATTTTCCTAGAAAATTATCGGAACAAAATACTTTTGAAGAAAATATGTACAGGGCAATATTCTTTCACGAGGATGCTAAGTATGTTTTTATCTGTATAAACTATTATAATTACAAAATACCGAAACTCTAATAAGAGCTAATAGAGAATTAGTTAATAAAGGAACTATTGGGATATATTTGTGAGCAATTAGTATTTTAATATTTTATTAGACATTAATACTCGGATGAAACAAAATACTATTTTTAAGCAACCATAGATTAATTTACCTATTTCAATTTCATGCTCAGTTTTATCATTATTTACTGTATTGTTATTACATTAAAGAATTAACTGACACTTAAAGAAATTATGTGTAAGGATCGCCTGCGTCAATTTAATGAATAACATAGAGCCAAGAAGAAAGCTTATATGCAGTCGTTTGACCTGCTAGAAGTAGCAACCAAATCTTCATGCCACATCCTACATTTTTCAATAAAGAAAATGAGATATTGGATAGTGTCGTTCTTAGTATACTCTATTTAAAAACACAATAATATCACGATTGAAATGTTTTTTTTAATCCTCAGTCCGCTCGACCAATGCTGTCTTGGAGACTAAAAATAACATAATCATACTTTCTATTGTAAAAAAAAATTTTAAGCAGAGAAAAAAATTTCCTGCTGAAGTGAATTTTAAAATATTTTAATAATTCTTTTCATATTAATGAAGAATTTTGCAAATAAAAATAATGCGAAAATACTGAAACAATTATAATCAAAACAAACAATAGAAAGTCTAGTTACAGTGATTGTGATTCATCTTGTCACTTGATTACTTAACGAGTCCAAGGACTTAATTTCTAAAGCCTAGAACAGTGAATAATCGTAATCACCATGTATAAATTTTATCACTTGTGAAATACTAAATTCAACAAAGAAAGCAAAACAATTATTGCTATTATACAACTACTAGCGTATATCATTGTATTTAAAATACTCATGGAAGAATTCTGGTCATCCTTCCATTCTCTAAAACCTTTTAGGCATTTCAATTTGTGAATTGCAGAGAAGGAACCTTAGACTAAGAAACTTATGGTAATAATTATTCTTAAACGCTCGTTTTATTTTTCAGAATAGTAACATTAGCGATTCAAAGATTAGATCATGAGACCATTCAGAAACATAACAGTAAGATTTTAATGGAAGGCATGTAAAAGAACGGTATTGTCGCAGTATTATAAATTTCTTATCTGCCAGAACTTCAGAATTGACACATCGCATGTTCCATATTGCTTTACATATAATTCATGCCATTTCAGACATGAAGTGTTGCAACAAGTTCCATAGATTTCCGGTGGGTGTGCTTATAACAGTAAGAGTTCAGGTAATAAATAACTGATCTTGTATTTTCTAATCCTATTAAATTATAACATTAACCCGAGTTCCATTGATTTTCTTAACACTTTAAAATTGTTTATTATTGCCATAATTAGTGTTGAACGAGATTAATACTCTTGACTTTGTAGGAATATCTTCTCATTTTTATGTTTAACTGTCATCTCGAAATTTTAATAAAAGCCGCCAATTCAATGAATTCACTATGGCTACATTATTGCTTGGGTTAAAAGAAGTTAGTTATGAATATGAATTAATTGATTCCAGCAACGATAAAATTCATTTTGTTTGATAGCACAAGTTTGAGTCTTCCTTTATAAATATTAACTATCACATACGATCAAAAGCTTTTTTCAACTTTTTCTTTTTTAAAGAAACCCAGTTCTAGTTCTTCTAGTAGTGTGTTTAATTTCATTTCTGTGTAATTAATTAATACCTGCCTATCATCAGGTTGTAGTACCAGTTAAAAGAAAACCGCTTACTTGACCACAGAATCGATTATAAACCTTTGAGGGATAAGTTTCTTACAAAATTCACGCTATCGCCTTAAAAAAGGGAAGACATTAGATAATGTACCCTATTACCTGAAATAATAAGATGGGGATAGTCATAACTGGAATGACTTTGATCATAGCTTTGATCGATCAGAGGTGACTTGAACCTAAACAATACTAACATTAATATCATCCTTACTTATCAACGTATTTTTAATTCATCTATCATAAATAAATTACTCGGCTTAATAAAATAAATATGTCTTTTAATAATTTTCATATAAATAGTTCGACACAAGAATCTTCAGAATACCAAAATGTTATTCAAGTCCTCCAATAAATCCATATTGAATTAATAGATTAATATTGAGTTAATGAATTGCTTTTGATAGCACCCATTGACATTTGTCGTTATGGTGGTTAACCCCAGGTCAGCTCTAACTTAGCAGATCAACGACCAAAGATGTTGTACCTATGCGCATCCATCTTTCTCTGTAAGGAGAATGTATCAAGGAGTACATTATCAAATGTCTCCTTCATTTTTCAAGATGTAGAACTTAGTTTGAGAGAGATTTGACATGTATTTCCAGCTAGCAGAGGCTACTTCTCTGATAATTCCTTCTGTTCATTGATCTCTATATTTCTGCTCATATTGTGTACTGTTTTCGTTTATTTTTTAGATATTTTCTGTAAAAGTGTATCTGAAAACACTTTTCTTTTTCTCTTTTCTTGATTTATCATTTGATTTCTAATCCCGTCAAGGTCGGTTTGATTTTTTTTATATTTCTGGGACCCATTAATATTTCGTCTCATACTGGATATCGATTAAATCGATTAATATTCTCCTAAAATATGTAGCCTTGTGCTAAATTTCGAAATCTATACTTAATACTTCATATCCATAGTGTTTATTATGAATATCTAAACGCATTCACAACCATCAAACCAGCTGTTATTTCTAACGCACGTCACAGTGATTTCTAACATAGGCACAAAGCCTCAATTACTCGATTGATACTTAATCTGCCTCAGAAGGATGAAAATGGAGGTTAATCTTTTTGAACATAAACTATAACTAAATACAGCATCTCGTTTTCTCTACTATTTTTGCCAATCCATCGTGCTATATAACACTCTTATTAATGCATTATTTCACTATATAAACTATACTCACAGTCGTTTTAAGCTTCGCGATATTAAAATACCTTTAAAGTGGTTTGTTCAGTGTGTTTTATCGCTCAGATGATTTATTCATATGCCACTCAATAAAAAAATTTTAAAATACTGATCTGTGATATTTTTACTCCATGACTACAAGAATCAATTCCAAAAGTCACGGTTCTTTGACACGAATTTAAGTAGTATTTCTAGTTATCTTCTTTTCAGAATGTTACCTATTAAGAATTTCTTTCTTTTCTTTCAGTTTATTTTCTCTTTCTTATTTTACTTTAAACATTTATTAAGGTCTTTAAATATTGGAAAATTATTAACATTACATTCTTGATTAATCTGATGGTTTATTTCTAAATAAAAAATTAAAAAATCAGGGTGAGGCGTTATCATATCAATTTTGTAATTAATCATTCAATTTTGATAATTCAGATTTTCATCATAATACTTTGATTACTCTTTATGCGTGTTTAAATCATGATTAATTGCTGATTTAATTATGTTCCAAAATAACACGCAATAATGATTTGAAGGTTAAATGGGGTTACTGATATACTCTAGTTTTGCTTCGTACTCCAGAAATAAGAATTATAATGACCATTTAGTAAGTCAATTGAGTGTCTGCATTGTACCAAGTTAAGCGCTCCTGCCATGCTTTATTTGTGATAAAAGCGCACGTGGGAGTTGTCCTCCACGCAATTACCGCTTTTGTGTGTATGCTTGTGTGTGTGTGTGTGTGTGTGTGTTTACCTATCTTTTATTTTTTACTTAGACTGCGGACTTGCTGGGGGACAGCCTTGAAGAATTTTTAGTCGAATGAATCAACACCAGTACTTTTTTTAAAGCCTAGTACTTATTATTTAATCGACTCTTTTGCCGAATCGCTAAGTTACGGGAAAATAAGCACATCGACACTAGTTGTCAAGCGATAGTGTGGGGGACAACACAGACCTAAGGACGCACACATGCACACACGCACGCACACACACACACACATATGAATATATATATATATATATATATATATAATACAAAGAATATATATGCATGTATACACACATATATGTACATACTTACATCTACATGTGTATATAGATGCATATCAGGGTACAGGACGTTAGAACAATGAACTACAGACACGGAACGAACACATAGAAAAACGGAAAGCCACTTGGAATATTCCTTCATCAGCTGCCTCTATTCTAACCCGACGTTTATATACGATGTGCTTCTTTCAGTTTTCGTCTACCAAATCCACTCACAAAACTCTGGTCGGCTCGAGGCATGGTGCATCGCAGTCGGACTGATCCCAGAACCATGTAGTTGGGAAGCAAGCTCCTTGCCACATAGCCATGCCTGTGCCTATAAAGCCGCTGGTGTCAGTCTTAGTCTACGGCCATGCTGGAGTCCTTTTTTAAAGATAATATTTTTTTAAATCAATTATATCTATCCCGGTACTTTATTTTAATCTGCTACTAGCATATGTCGAACTCAACGCACTGTTTTATACTTGTATACACAAAACATAGATACACACGCACATACCTAGCCCTATATATATATAGGATTTGCTTAGGTGTGTGTGCGCGCGTGCGTGTGCTTTTACGTCTCTCTTGTCGAATCGCTAAGTTACGGGGATGTAAACACATAAACACTAGTTGCCAAGCGGTAGTGGGAGTGCAAACACAGACAAACACACCCGCACGCACACACACACACACGCACGCACGCACACACGCACGCACACACACACACACATATGTATACACACACGCGCGCACACACACACACACACACGCATGCGCACACACAAAGACACTCACACAACACGGGCCTCTTTCAGTTTCCGTCTATCAAATCTACTCACAAGACTTCGGTTGAACCGAAGCTATAGTAGAATACACTTGCGCAAGATGCTATGCAGTGGAACTGAATCCGGAACCATGTGGTTGAGAAGCAAGCTTCATACCACACAGTCACACCACTCTGTGTGTGTATACAGAAAGAGACAGACAGACAGACAGATAGACAGACAGATAGATAGATAGATAGATAGATAGATAGATAGATAGATAGATAGATGTGGCTTCCCTAGAGTTTGTCTTCTAAATTCCACATAGCCAACCAAATCTATAATAGAAAACATTTGTCGCCGAATGTCGAGCGCAGTAAGATATCGAACTGGGGAACATATGGTTGCAAAACCAACGTTTTAATCACACGGCTGCGCGTGCACTTCTTTGATTTAGTTGTTGTTGTTGTTGTATGCTTTTTTTGTTTTTGTGAGGAGGACATTTTACAAGAAAATACACTTTGTGCACGTTTTCGATGGAGATTTGCATTGACTCTATAGAGAGTATATGATAACTATACATACAAAGTCATAGTTAAAACTTTCCTGCAACCATATTCATATCAAGACTATGCATGATTAGTGCTTGTATGACAACTAAACAACGAATAATGTTTTCTCGTACGAAATTACTCTATATCTGATAGCTGATATTCTGTCTTTTTGTTCTTCATTATAATGTTCTGCCTTCATATTGAAAATGGCTCCATAACAGAATAAAGTATTTATTATCTTAATGTTAAAACAGCTGCTTGAACTTTGTATAAATGCTTATGTATGAAGTGGTCTTTTAAATGGCTACTATATTTTCAAGTGTAAGTTAATAGTAGCAACATGTAAAAGATTCACTTCGACCATCATGCACCATGATATCTCTGAATTTGCTCATCAGCTGATTTACTCACATTTTTCTGAGTAACAATAACACTACCAAATTTAATTTAAGGTATAACTAAATATACTCAGCAGACCATAATCCGGTCATGTTTTCCACTTAATTTTATTTTGAATATTTACTGGAGTAATTCTAACATTACATTAAGTGATTCGATTTTACCAATACAAAGCATAGACAAAAGAAATAAACTAATGGTAGCCTAAGCAATGTTCTAACCTCTGAATGATTCCGAACAGAAGTTGGAAACTCCACCATAGAAATAACTGAAAATCTTGAAACATGCGTTACACTAAAGGAAAGACGTTATAACTTTGAGATTGCGATGCGTCAATATTTTATATCCCAAAGGCGGCGAGCTGGCAGAAACGTTAGCTCATCGGGCGAAATGCTTAGCGATATTTCGTCTGTCTTTATGTTCTGAGTTCAAATTCCGCCGAGGTCGACTTTGCCTTTCATCCTTACAGGGTCAATAAATTAAGTACCAGTTGCGTATTGGGTCTGCCCTTCAAATTCCACGAGGTCGACTTTTCTTTCATCCTTTCAGGGTCGATAATTTAAGTACCTGTTGCGTATTGTGGTCGATGTAATCGACTGGCCCCCTCCCCAAAAATTTCGGGCCTTGTGCCTAGAGTAGAAAAGAATATTTTAAATATCAAGGCGACTAGCTGCCAGAATCGTTAGGACACCGGACAAAATGCTAAGCTCCATTTCTTCCGACTTTACGTTCTGAGTTCAAATTCCACCGGAGTCAACTTTTCTTTTCATCCTTTCGGAGTCGATAAAATAAGTACCAGTTTGGCACTGGACCCGATGTAATCAAGGATAAACATACTTTATTTGCAAAAAACAGGCATCATATATTTGATATGATAATTTTTGAAGAAAATAACAGTTTATTTGTAAAAACAAAAGGCATCATTTATTTGGTATAGTGATTTTGGAAGCATGATGTTACACATAGGGGAACATTACAGATTGGGCACATATATTTTGATTTTTTTACGAGTTTGTCCCGCTACTGTCTCATTTCATTGCACAAGCCTTGCATTGTTGTTTTTGGATATTTCTTCTTTCTGATGAAAAACGAGCAGGATTAGAAGTTGTTGGGAGTCTACCAGCTTTTGAATGTGGAATATGTCTTTTGTGATTGTTTGCTCAATGAATAGCAATTTGTATGGCAAAGAAGTAAGAGATTTGATCGCCGTTGCATCATCACGGTCATGATTGTTGTTGTCTTCTCCGTCTTTATCATCTACTGTAAGAGATGCTTTATAAATGATGTATGACTTCCATAGTGCCAGAGCCATCAGGTAAAAGAAGTTATTATAGTATTTCTTGCCTTGTTTCAAAGGTACTGGCTAATCACTGAAATACTGATCGATCTTGCCGACCCCTCCCATTGCTAAATTGTAATTGTTAAGAGCATCTAATCTTTTCATGATTTTGGTCGAGTACTTACTTTCTTCAAAACTTGACTGTGAACTGTAGGCAATAGGTGATTTTCAGGTCAAGATATTTCTTCTCCAAAAAGGCACAAATTTCACCCCTTTTCAGATTTTCTTTTTTCAATGGTTCAGGCATTTCCTTTCTGTTTTGATGTACAGTACCACACATAAATATACGTCTAGACAAGTATTTCAGCTAACTGTGGACGAGTTTAAAAGTTATCAACACTCAGACAGTAGCAAAGGTTTCGTGAGGTCGAGGACATTGATAGGTCATTAAATTCCTAATCAAACTTTGTCCATTTCCCTACATATATAATAACTACCCAAGCATACTCTAATTCAGATTTACACAGTATAAATTTTTTCATACCAAATATACTAGGTTTAAGAATAATGTATTGAACCCATCGAAACCTACCCTTGTAGGCGTAGGAGTGGCTGTGTGGTAAGTAGCTTGCTTACAAACCACATGGTTCCGGGTTCAGTCCCACTGCGTGGCATCTTGGGCAAGTGTCTTCTACTACAACCTCAGGCCGACCAAAGCCTTGTGAGTGGATTTGGTAGACAGAAACTGAAAAGAAGCCCGTCGTATATATATATATATATATATATATATATATATAT
>NC_068983.1:115446690-115449503 GCF_001194135.2 Octopus bimaculoides
TGTGTGTGTTTGTCCCCCAACATCGCTTGACAATCGATGCTGGTGTGTTTACGTCCCCGTAACTTAGCGGTTCGGCAAAAGAGACCGATAGAATAAATACTAGGCTTCCAAAGAATAAGTCCTGGGGTCGATTTGCTCGACTAAAGGCGGTGCTCCAGCATGGCCACAGTGAAATGACTGAAACAAGTAAAAGAGTAAAAGAGTATACAACATAAGGCTGCCATCAGCACCAAAATCCCTTTTTGAAAAATATGAACTCTGAAATTTTGCAAGTAAGTGACAGAACACATCAAATATGTTATTTAGTTTAGGACAGGGGTGAGTTTCAAAATCATAAGTTTCATTGTCAGAGAAATCAAGATACTGCTGAATTTAACGATAGCGATCGGATGGCATAGTTCTTCCCAAACAGGATTGCTGAAGCACAGGACTCTTTGATAACTGCATGTCTTCTAGCAATTTGGCAATACGTTGAAGCATTCTCAGTGAAAACAAAGAACGCTTGAGGTTCAGCAGGTGTCCGATTACCTACAGGATTTTGACCAGCAAACCTGTTTGTTTCCTTACAAATCAAATTATTCAATGTTTCATTAAACACCTGTAAAAGCTCGAGTATTTAACACTTATGAGGAAAATGTAGAAAGAAACTGGTTTATATATTAAGATTGCATTATAGCTTGTAACTGACATAACGCAAGTTTGCTAAAATTTCATAACTTGCGGAAATAAACAAACATGTTTGCATAGTTCTTTGCATAATCAGTTGGAAATATCGGTTTTCGTTGTTATATTGACCAGCAAATAAAACAATATATAAAGCATCTATTGAAAATTTACCACGAAAGAGTGAAAAGAAACAGTTTTATACATTAAGATTGTACTGTAGCTAGGAGCTATAGTTCAATTTTAATATATAAATGCTAATAATTAGTTACCATTTCATAAATTATTACCGTAAACAGAGAAAAAACAGAATAATTAATGTCAGATATTTTCGTAGAAATAAACAATGCAAATTGCTTTACTGAAATAACAATAATAAAGCTAAGGTTTAAACAATGATAAATAACACAAAGAAGAAAAGTGCTCATTAAAATATATGGTAATGATATTTTATAGAAAACAGTTCAGCCGATCTTTGTACATCGATATTAGTATTGTTAAGGGAAGGCGGCGAGCTGGCACAGTCGCTAGTCTGTATTTATGTTCTGAGTTCAAATTCTGCCAAAGTCAACTTTGCCCTTATTCCTGTCGAGGTTGATAAAATATGTACCAGTTGATCACAGGGATCAATGTCATCGACTTACTCCCCCTCTGAACTTGCTGACTTTGTGCCAAAAATTTGAAACCAATATATATATATATATATATATATATCTTACTTGACAGAGAAAAAGTGAAAACTGTATCGTGAACAGTGAAAATAGAATTTAAGGTATATAGAATTATGTCCCTGCATACTTTGACGGTATCAAATTCAAAATCAATAACTAAAATTTTGTAAGAATTCTAAACATGCGAGAAAGTAATTGTTGAAAAGGTTTAGTGGCTAAAGAAATAAGATTTACTTGATTCTGTAGATCTGCTTGGTATACTCCAGCTATTTATTATTAATTTACAATCAAACTATGGAGGACCCATTGTTTTTCTAGATATGTGATTGAATTATGAAGTATTGTCAGGTTTGTTTATATATAAATTCGCGAAGGTTAACGATCCAAGACAAATTAATTTCTTCAACATTTACGTGATCAGTTTTAAAAAAACGATAGCCATCGTTATGTAAAATGTAAAATAAAATATAAAATATAAAAAGATAAAATAAAATATTTACCATAATATTTCGAGGTTGAGAAAAGATAAAAATCAAAAACAAACAATTATATCAACTTTTTAGCTAATAGGTTAACAGAAAATGTCTTTTTTCATCGTAGTATAGTGAAGCCAAAATAATATTTTTAAAAAATCATACAATAACGTAATGCATATAGTATCTTATATTTAATAATATCTTATATTTAATCTTCTGAAACTATTTGTATTATTTTAGAATAAAATACCATTAATTAATATCGAAGATACGTTTTTAATGGGAAATCCTGACTTTTTAAGGTCCATATGGCCAACTTGAAGTAAAAAATATGTGGGAATTAGGAAATCTAGAGCTTAATCAAAGTGTTGTTTTGTGAATGCATGAAATTATTTTTTTGTATATAAGAATGAAAATGAGAAGGTGAAAGTGGAAAAAAGTGAGGTGAAGGAAGCACTGAATGATTACATGTAGTTAAAAGATTACCAAGTTCATAGGTATTTCCACCCAGAACTTCTAACGTTAGTTTTCTCTTTTCTCTCTCTCTCTCTCTCTCTCTCTCTCTCTCTCTCTCTCTCTTTTCATTTTCTCCTCCTCCTCTCTCTCTCTCTCTCTCTCTCTCTCTCACTCTTTCTCTCTCACACACACATAATCTACGTTATCTTGACATACAACATAAGTAACTACAGACATTACTATTTTGCTGACACTATTATTGTTGTTGTCAGTTGGTTATTCAGAAGTTTGTAATTGGTGGTGGTGATGGTAGTGGTGGTGGTGGTGATGGTGGTGGTGGTGGTGATGGCGGCAGCGGCGGTGGTTTCCCTAAGCGTGAAATCTCATAAAATGAAGTGCTCATAATGCAGGGAAGGTCTTATATATAATACATACATACAAATATATATATATATATATAACTTTGTATTTATCCTATCATACATGTATGTATGCAAATAGATAGGTAGTTAGATAGATAGATAGATAGATAGATAGATAGATAGAT
>NC_068983.1:115449603-115457064 GCF_001194135.2 Octopus bimaculoides
ACAAGTGGTTATATATTTTGATTATTCATCTGTATTGTTGTAACTAATCTTATCTGTAGTTAGTATGATACCTATTGAGTTTTATGAATTTATGAAATCCTTTCGTGTCATGATGTAGATATAGCGTGGCTGAGTGGGCGTTGATAGCATTTCTAACGACACATCTATCTTACATAATTAAAGAGAACAGATTATTTTACAATTTGTAACACCTAAATGTTACTATATACTGAAGAACGTAATTCTCTAATACGTACCTCTCGACTTAGTTTCATTTTTCTTCGACAATTACGATTAAATCTATCTTACTAAAAGTAGATGATTTTTGATCTCTCTAACACATAAAATCCTCGACATATTGCCGGCATACTCCGCATTACAGGAACTTTGAGCTCCTGAAAGTTTTGCTGTAACATGGATTTTTGTAACAGAAAGCCTATTTTACCATTGACTTCCTGTTACATGGAACTTAATGAACAAGGAACCAAAGAAAAATAGGTTTTGTATTACAAAACTCCACGTTACAACAAGATTTTTAGAATGCAACGCTCCCGTAACGCGAGGGATGCTAATAGTTGATATGATTATCCATGAGTGTTCAAATTTCCCATTTACACTAATTCGGCCTCTTCTGGTTTGTTGATTTATTTTAAGTGCTTGAGTTTCTCTTACTTTAAGTTAGACATATAGTCCTTCTTAAATATTTCTTCCTATACAAACCTAATATAAAAAAAATTTACGAATTCCTCAATAAGAAATATATTTTTGATATTAGTTAATGCCCTTTTTATTTAACCTCAACAGTAACACATATCAGCTTTAAGACCTATGCAACTAATTATTTAACTTAATTCTTACTTATTTATTATGCGATAATATACACTGTGGGTCTTTTAGCTGAGCAATACTACGGTGAAGTGTTTTTTAACTGGTTGACTAAATATCAACTCCTCGATAATGAACCAAATAAATTGGTTTCTTTGTTTATTTTCGAGAGTTATAAATTGTAAGCTAATAGCTAGCATTTAAATATTAAGATTGAACCTTAGCTCGTAGCCATTGGATAAAACAGTTTCCTCTTATTCATTCGTTATAAGTTATTTTTAAATAGCTATATATTCTTTTGTAACTGATCGACTGTGATTTTTACCTTATTATGCAAGATTTATATAAGAGGATTTTGTTTCTTCTCACAGGTTATAAACTTTTAGATTGCTAACTAGCATTATCCAACGAGTTACAGTTTAATATTAATCCACAAAACAGTTTCTTTCTACGTTTTCATCGTAAATTCTAAACAAACGATTTATACATTGTTTTATTGACTGATCAATATAAATATGAAAATAATATCTTAAGGTTAAGTAACATATTCTGTATAATCATCATAACTGTATCATTCATCTTCAAAATTTTCCATTTGTAATATAAATTTATTCGAATAATCCTCTTTCTTATTTGTTTATCGTGGAGGCGCAATGGCCCAGTGGTTAGGGCAGCGGACTCGCGGTCATAGGATCGCGGTTTCGATTCCCTGACCGGGCGTTGTGAGTGTTTATTGAGCGAAAACACCTAAAGCTCCACGAGGCTCCGGCAGGGGGTGGTGGCGAACCCTGTTGTACTCTTTTACCACAACTTTCTCTCACTCTTTCTTCCTGTTTCTGCTGTACCTGTAATTCAAAGAGCCAGCCTTGTCACACTGTGTCACGCTGAATATGCTCGAGAACTACGTTAAGGGTACACGTGTCTGTGGAGTGCTCAGCCACATGCACGTTAATTTCACGAGCTGGTTGTTCCGTTGATCTGATCAACTGGAACCCTCGACGTCGTAAGCGACGGAGTGACAACAACATATTTGTTTATCAAATCAGATTCTCTCTTAAGTACCTCTAATCGTTAATCTTATCATCATCAAGATAATTATTTGTCTTACAGAGATTTTGTAACCTTCCACAACTTTCGTTAAGGCGGTATATTCCGGTTTAGTTTTGTTTTTATATTGCTTTGTTCTTACTGTTAACTTTGATCAGTACAAATATGATGTTAATCGTTGATATAAGCATATTCCGACCGCCGACATTATGTGAAGTTACATGGAAACAGCTTGTGATAATGAGAATGTCTTGAATAATAGAATGTACGCACTACATGTTTTGTTTTGAATTATTTGGTCTTCTTGACTTTTTGACCGAGAATATTACAGGATAGAGGGTGTGTGTATGTATGTATGTATGTATGTATGTCTAAATAGACAGACAGACAGACAGACGGGCGGATGGATGGATGGATGAATGAATTGATGGATAGGTGGGTGGATGCATGCATGCATGTCTACAAACATTTTGTTTGTGTGTATCTATTTTTTACCTATTTATATGCCTATCTATCTACCTACCTACTTACCTATGTATATATAAGTATGTATCTATCTATATCTATCTATAAGTATGTATCTACCAATTTACCAATATAGGTATGTAGCTATCTATTTACCAATCTATCTACCTACCTACTTACCTAAGTACACCACCACCACCACCACCACCCACACACACATTCTTGTCATGTTGTTGACCAAAGAATTGAGAAAACTAAAGAATTCAAAACATAAAACACATAGTGCGTATCTTCTGTTATTCAAGGTATTCATAATATGGCAAGCTGTTTCCATGTAACTTCACATAATGTCGGCGGTCGGAATATGCTTATATTAACAATTAACATAATTTGATACAGATCAAAGGTACTTGTTAGAAAAGAGCAATATAAAAACAAAACCGAAACGGAATATATCGCCTTAATAAAAGTTGTAGAATGTTATTTTTAAAAAAATCTTTAAGACAAATAATTAGCTGATGATAGGATTAACGGTCAGAGGTACTTAAGAGGGTATCTTAGAATCAACGAATTTGATTGACAAATGGGAAGAGGTACGATTGAAATAAATTCATGTTATAAACATTTTGGAGATGAAAGATATAGTTCTGATACATAAAAGAATATATTTCCTAACCTTAAAAATTTGTTTTCTTAACTATATTGACAATAAAACAATATGTAATCCATTTGTTCCGAACTTATGATGAAAGTGTAGAAGGAAACTGCTTTGTAGATTAATATTAAACTGCAACTCGTGGCATAACGCTAGTTATTAAGCTAAAAGTTTATAACCTACAAAAAGAAACAGAAGCCTCTTATACAATTCGTTGAGTAATCACTCAGAAATCACAGTCGTTCAGCTATAGAATAATACATATAAAGCTATTATTTAAATCTTGTGTCGAAAAAGTAAAAAGAAACTTTTATGCATTATGATTACGCATTATAGCTACGAGCTAGTTCAGTCTTAATATCTAAATGCTAGCTAATAGCTAACAGTTGATAACTAACGAAAATAAACAGAAACAAATTGTATTATTCTTTACAAAGTAATTGATGATGTCAGATATTTCGTGGAAATAAAAACAAATATCGCTACAATAAAGAAAACTGAAATATTTTTGGCAAAATAATTCATACGAAAAACAAAACCATTTATAAAAATATATAGTAAACATATTTTAAAGAAAGCAGACCACCAAATCATTGCACTTCGATCTTAGAATTGTTAATATACATTTCGCTTGATAGACTAGTTAAAAGCCAACTATATTTAAAATAGTGAGGATAATGTTTGTAGTATTTAGTCTCGCTATAGTTTGATGATATCAAAAACAAAATCAATAATTGATAAAAATATAGTAAAAAACGAACTTCTTAATTCTTAATGTGTGAAAGAAATTATTAATGATATTTAGTGGTTAAAGAAATAAGATTTTGTCGATCCACTAAGTAAGCATAGTATATTTCAGTTCTTTCTCATTAATTTACAATGAATCTGTGGAAGATCCATTGTTTTATATGTATTTAACTTATGAAATATTGTCTTACTTGTTTATCTATAAATTCTAAGAGTGAAACTACCTTTAATAATTAGTTAATCAGTTGAAAAATCTTCAAGTCCATCGTAGAATAAATCACCTACGTAAAAACAAGCAAATGAAGTATATTTTCTATAAACATTTAGAAATTTAAGAAAACGTAAAAACCGAAAACAAACCATTCTCTCAAGTACTTAGGTAACTAGTTTTAAAAAACCCATCTATTCTCAGCGAAGTATTGATCAGCTAAAAAACTGCAATATATATTATTTCATATTGAATGGGTAAGAATTAAAGAGCAGAATTAATCTTCAAGGCCGGTTACTGGTATGACTTACAGTTGAAGTTAAATGCAATAAAACAATATTAATTGATATCAGAGATATATTTCTTGTGGAGGAAGTCGTAAAATTTTCATATTAGGTTTGTATAAGAAGAAATATTTAAGAAGGGTCATATGTCCTACTTAAAGTAAGGGAAACTAAGGAATTTAGAATAAATCAACAAATCAGAAGAGACCAAACTTAATATAAATGTGAATTTTGAACAATCTTATCGATAATCAGGCGTGGATGTGTAGTAGGAAGTTTACTTCCCAACCACATGGTTCTGGGTTCAGTCCTACTGCGTGACCGACCAAACCCCTGTGAATGAATTTAGTAAACTGAAAGAAGCCCATTATATATATATATATATATATATATATACAGGTATCATTCGGAGAGACGTGAGGCCGTCAGCATTTGACACCTTATACTTTTCAGTTTTGTAAGTATATCATTCCCTTGCCAATGGCTCGCCAATTGACGTTAGAGCAGCCGTTGAAAAATTGCCACCCTGCAAGAAGTTTTTCAGTCCCCTACTGCAGTTCAGCGCAAGTTTGAGGTACATGGCTGTTACACTGCTCCAATGCGTAGCACAATTTATGCTATCCATAACAAGTTTCTCGAAACGGGATCTGTTCTTGACAAGCCACGCAGCAGAAAGCCTGCTACTACCAACACTGATGAAAACACCGAACTCCTGGAGGAGGCGTTGGCGAAAAGCCAGAGGAAGTCCATCCGGGGTGGGGGGCTGCACTGGAACTTAGCATCAACAAAAGCTCGACCTCAGGTTGTTCAAAAGCTTCAAGAGGAAGATTATGATGCTCGTTTGGAAATGTGTGAATCACTCCTCCGCCATTACCAAAACGACTCTCAGCTTTTGGAAAACTTATGGTTCAGCGATGTGTCTATCTTTCATCTCTCTGGTCGAGTAAGCCGACACAATTGTCGAATTTGGGGAAAATCAAAGCCAACAGAAATTCTCGAACATGAACGATACTCTCTGAAGCTGGTAGTATGATGCTCCCTGGGCTGATTGGACCATTTTTCTTCCGTAATGCATCCGGTAACCCGACCACCGTTACAGGGAAAAATTACCTGGTGATGCTGCAGTAGTTTACTGTGGCACAACTTCAGGTGAGGAGTGATCTTTCTAATGTCCTTTTTCAACAAAACAGAATCCCTCCCCACTTTGCCAGGTTAACGAGAGATTTCTTGAACATCAAGTTTCCTGACCGATGGATCGGTCGAAGGGTCCTCTGGAATGGGTTCCGCTCTCCCTTGACCTCACACCTTGTGACTTTTTTTCTGTGAGGCTACATCAAAAACAAGATTTATGCTACTAAGCCTTGTGACCTGTTAGAGTTTGAAGAAAGAATCTGCAAGGCCTGCGGAGAAGCCAGGAAGTGATGCTGCCAAATGTCGGAGAGGCCTGCTTCCGAAGGTGGCTGAATGTTGTCAAAAATGGAGGCGCTCATGTGGGGGTATACAGCTAGCCCTCAAAGCGGTGGAACGTGACGGTAAGTCTAACAAGTAAAACTCAGTTTCTTGTGGAATTTTTAGGAATTTATTAAGTGTATAGTGATTTTGAGGACTTACAAGTGTATAGTAACTTTTTGTATATTTGTGTGCATTTGTGTTTGTGTTTGTCCCTCCACCACCGCTTGTCACCCGGTGTTAATGTGTTTGCATTTCTGTAAATCAGTGGTTCGATAAAGAATCCGATAGAATAAGAACCAGGTTTTAAAAAACAAATACTGGAGTCGATTCATTCGAATAAAATTCTTCAAGAGAAATTACCTCTTTCGCCTCACTTCCACCCTCTGCCACTAATTGCATTGTAACCATACCCTGTACCTCCATCTACTTCGTCCCCAAAATTCGCAAACAAAACAACTCCAGCCACCTTCAGCGTATCTTGACGAAATACTATCACCACTTGTCGTCGCCCTAAACCTCTTCAACTCGTTCTTTTTCCGCCCGGGCGGTCCAAATGCATTTTCACCACAGACATTAAATAACTCTACACAGTTATATCCCACAATGACAGCCTGTCACCCTTTAACCACATACTGGACGGTCGACTCTAACAAAAGTCCATCCCTTAGCCGAATTCGGCTTAATAACTTTCTTTTCTCTGGAGAATTTCAACAGAGTCGCTAGGGAAACAATCATAAATAGAGTTCACTTGCCTATGATACTCAAATACGTTGATCACAACAGTCATTCATCTTGCAGTTGGCCCAAACTATTTTTTTTCTGTTCCGGCCACTTTTGTTGCTGCTAAACTCCCAGATCTGTGATGGTTGAACAGAACTATAGCAAAGGGTTTTCAAGCAAGGTCGTCTTATCGCTCTTTTTATCTAATTATTAGCTAACAAAAACTTGTGAAAATAATAATAGAAGTATATTTTATGTAATTCTTTACAATTATGTTGGAAAACAGTTTATAGCAGAGACTCCAGCAAATAAGATCTGAAGAAGGAATTGTAATTCCGAAATATCATCGGACTATAGATAACCAAGTTACAACAGGTATATAGTCCATTTTTTTGTTCTATAGTGCATTGTTATACCATTCTAAACTTTTTATTCTTTACAAACAATACACAATGCTTCAAGCGAACTACAATACTCTCTTAATTATGTTAGAGTTTCGTGGAAATAAACAGGGCAAATTGCTTAACTGAAATCGCTATAACAGAGTACAGATTTTGTTGATGTTTATTACATCAACTAAAGAAATTTGCTTAGACACGTTTAGTCTTTTACTCATTTCAGTCATATGACTGCGGCCATGTTGGAGCACCGCCTTGAAGGGTTACCAATGAATTCTACCCTAGTATTCTCTTTGATACTTATTTATCGACCTCTTTTACTGAAACGCTAGATTACAGGGACATAAACAAACCCACACCAGTTGCCAAACAGTGAGGAGAATGCAAAGACAGGTACACATACACTTATGCATACGTCAGGCTTCCACACATTCTCTTTCTATCAAGTTCACTCACAAAACATTAGTCGCACAGGGTGCTTGCCCAAGGTGCCGGGCAGTGGGACTGAACCCGGAACTACATAATTGCCAAGCGATCTTCTTATCCACCTTTCGTCTACGCTCGTTTTAGTGAAAATGTTTTATGGAAAAGAGCTCACTGTTTCATTGCACATCGATATTAGAAATTTTGAAATATTTATATATATATATATATATATAT
>NC_068983.1:115457558-115460429 GCF_001194135.2 Octopus bimaculoides
TGTGTGTGTGTGTGTGTATGCATGTAGATAGTTAGATAGGTAGATAGATAGATAGATAGATAGATAGACAGACAGATAGATATCACTTACTTGAGAGAAAACAAAGTAAAAACAGACTATACTAGGAACAGGTAATATAGGATTTAGTGTATATAGAATTTAGTACCAATATATTTTGACGATTTCGAAATCAAAATCAATAACTGAATATATTATAATCGAAACAAATTCCGTAAATTTTCTAAGTACACGAGATAAAAATTCTTAATGAGATTTGGAAGCCATAGAAGTAACATTAAGTTGATTCAATAAATAAGCATAGTATATTCAGAATGAGACAGTTGGGCGCGGTTTTTGGCGATCTGCGGACATGGAACCGGTGTTGGTGACAGTACCCTTTGGCACTGGAGGTAAACCCGCACAAAAACATGTACACCTGCCCAAAAATATACATATATCGATAGAAAGAGTGAAGGAGAAGAAGAGAGACACACAGAGAGATTTTACAATTCATTAATAGTAGCGTTAGTATCTGTTGTTGCTGTCTTTTATTGCAGTAAATCTTTGGTGACGTTCAGCAACGTTTTGCTTGAAAATTAAAAAAAATAGAAAACAATGCTTTGAACACGATAACTGAGCAAATGTCTGAATGCATTTATCCTAGCAGTTGAATAGCCGAGACACATTTGACATTCAAATGTCACAGAAGTGATAGATATGAATAATATATTATACAAGAGTTTTCATTTAAGCATAATAAATATTCAAAGCTTGTTTGCTTGTATTTAATATTGCAGACATTTTATCTATCTATCAATCAAATAAATTTTTCTTTTTCTCTCCTTTTCTCTCTCTCTCTCTCTCTCTCTCTCACTGTCTTTCTCTCTCTCTCTCTGTCTTTCTCTCTCTCTCTCTGTCTTTCTCTCTCTGTCTTTCTCTCTCTCTCTCTGTCTTTCTCTCTCTGTCTTTCTCTCTCTCTCTTTCTTTCTCTCTCTCTCTCTGAGTTTTAGCTGCATTTGCATTATGAACAAATTACCTGTAATTGTGAATTTTCTGATTAGTAACAAGGTTACCAATCTTTCTCCTCTCTCTCTCTCTCTCTATCTATCTATCTATCTATCTATCTATCTATCTCTCTCTATCTCTCTCTCTCTCTCTCTTTCTTTCTCACCCTCTCTTTCTGTTAGTTTTTATATACATATATTTAGATAGAAATTAAGAGAAGGAATAATTGCCATCCCTGTCTTTATACAGCATTCATTATGAATTCAATTGCTCAATTACTTTTCTATGTCTTCGAAACGTCCATTTCTATACGAACCAATATTTTTCACCGTTCTTACTTTATATTATTTGTAGGTCATTCATCTGGCTCTTTACGTTCTGTTTTCAAATGCTATCGAGGTCAACTTTGCCTTCCATCTCTACGAAATCAATAAAATTAACTACCAACCAAGAACAGAGGCCGAAAGCCAACCCCTTTCCCCAAACCTTGTGGGCTTTGTACCCAAATTAGAAACCATTATCTGTAGATCGCAGAAGTGATTAATTGGGAGAATCGTTACAGTGTTGGATAAAATGCCATACAGTATATATTACAGCACTTTGCATTCTGAGTTCAAACCCAATCATGATCAACTTTACTTTTAATCCTTCTTTGATCTAAGAGTAAGTACCAATCAAGCACTTGAAGTCGATGTAATCGACTAAACCTTCCTCCTGTCAAATTACCAACCTTGAGCATATGTTAGAAACAATTATCTGTAAACCACACTTTCTATAACATCCAGAAGCTGATCTTCGATCTCTTATTTCTGATTTAGTTCAGCAAACTGCTACTTCAAGATCAGCCCAAAGGGTGGAGTCTATACATATACATTTTTCTATCATATATATATATATATATATATATGTCTCTTAGTCTAAACTGTATATTACAATTGTAAACAATTCGTCTGGCAATAAGTGCATAGACATAAAAAGAGGGAAAGGTTGTTTGTACATTTCCAAACATTTTTGAGTCTTCGTCAGCAACTGTATAAAATCTTTAAAAGGTAGTACATTGAATCAAGCAAAACAATTACCAAACAAAAACAATGTTGATAGATGCACAGGCAAACAAATGACAAAAATGGGGAGAAAAGTGAAACATGATAGAGAACATATTTGATTACAACAACCACAACGATATGAATGCATGTACGGCTTCAAACAGATCTAGTAATAATCTTTTACAGACTTTCTTTTGGACAAAAAGCTAAATATGGAGTTGTACTTGGGAATGGTCATATTGCCAGTTTAGCCAATAAAAACACACGCACTGTATATTTGGTGTTAATTTGCTCCAGCTTTATATTACATTACATTATATTAATCCTATTTCGGCCAGAGTTCTTTCGTCACACTTCTGTGACCTCATCAGTGGTCCTTTGCTTTCTTCTTTCTTATGTGTATCCCACCTTGCTAACTATCAGCCATTTTGTATATAAATATGGAGCATTTTACTGAAAAGATTAAAACTTGACAGCATTTTGTTCACAAGACAGGCTCCGCCCTATCAGAATTTATTGTAGAAGAACACAAGGCCACGAAAGTTGTCTTTGTTCTATTCAAGCTAAAGTTGAAGACAGCCTTGTCAGACACTTTAAATTGAATCTCCTTTACTGGGAAAGAGAGGGCTTATGGTAATATACGAGTCAGTTTTAAAACAGAGAACGGAGTTAAAACGCAGCTCAGTCTAAATCGTACGTAACACATACTCATCAGTCTTCCTCACAGTATTTGGGAAGGAGGAGCACAAGGATCACCATAGGGAGATCGGTTGTAAGTACAAACGTACGCCAATATCTCGATTAACGAACTTAATATGTT
>NC_068983.1:115460439-115462686 GCF_001194135.2 Octopus bimaculoides
TATGCAAAGAAATGTTTTCTTATTTACATTATTTACAATTGACGGTTATTTGTTAACACAATGTTTCGGCTTCTCTTTACACTGTAAAGATGGTGGGAGTTGAAGTTGAGGTATCGTCCAGTGAAGGTCGGCTTGTAATATACGGATGTCCTGAATCCATACTTGGTGCGTGTTTTTAATACGTCCAA
The DNA here is from genome assembly GCF_001194135.2 of Octopus bimaculoides. Classification (NCBI taxonomy): domain Eukaryota; kingdom Metazoa; phylum Mollusca; class Cephalopoda; order Octopoda; family Octopodidae; genus Octopus; species Octopus bimaculoides. The sequence continues at coordinate 115,460,628 of NC_068983.1, forward strand.
GAATGCTGATTGTCTTTTTCCTTTTCCATTGTGAACTGTATGGATGGCTTTATTGAGTTCATATGATCTAACATCACTTGGACATTTTCCTGGTGGGGCCACAGTATGAAGGTGTCATCAACATATCGCAGCCATAGGGTTGGTTTTAGTGGTATTGATCCTAAAGCCAAATTCTCAAAGTATTTCATGTGGGAAGAAGTTAAAATAATAGACAGAGAACACCACTGGAAAATACGAAAACTAAAAGAAGCAGCACATATGCTAGGACACAACAATCTCCTAAGCAGACCGAGTGCAGATATGAATAGCATATGGGAACCGGTATTAAGGAAGGATAGGAGCATATTAGATTTATAAGCCCTAAAAGTCACTCCATAATTGCCTACGGGTATATGGTGTAGTGGTTAAGAGCGCGGGCTATTAACCCCAAGATTCCGAGTTCAATCCCTGGCAGAGACCTGAATAATAATAATAATAATAATAACAGCAACATCGAAAAATACCTAAGGAATGAGAACCCAGGTTCGAAATTTCCCCGAGATACCTGATGAAGATTGGAGGGTATATCAGCCGAAACGTTGTGTTAACAACAAACAAGATGAGGACAAATATCCGTCAATTGTAAATAATGTACATAATCCCTCGTCTCTTAAATATAGAACTGAAATGTTTTCTTATTTAAAATATAACGCCCATCCCTATATAGAGAATGCCATGCATTTTTTAGTTTATGCAATAAGCAAATAGTACGATGCAGTAAAAAAATTGTTATATTGCTGGTTCTGTTAGATTTTTATCTTTATAAAAAAAACGTGGTATCAATGGATGACTACTTTGATTTCTTACGAAATGCTGGTTTATCTTTATAACACTTCAATGCTATCATTATAGATCTTTAATATTCACGTTTTGTTTTAACTTTCATGCTTAAATTATTTTCTGAAAATCGCTTTAAAGCAAGAATTATTTCACTAAGACTTTTAGATAAGATCACAACTCTAGAAACCAGTTGTAGAGGAAACTTTTTACTAGCTTTTTAAAGTCTTCGTTGCGAGAGTCTTGTTATCGGCATGCAATAACATCATGAATATCGTCTGCATCAATTTCCTTAAATCCTATTAACTGTGCCATTTGTATAAGTTTTTTTTTTTATTCAAGTTATGATGTAAGGCATTTTTAATATTCTCCACAAATGTATAATATTCTCATTATTTGCACAACGTGATTTAAAAAGATGATTCAAACGCTCGATTCATTGACGCCACAAACTCTGGAACACCGGTGTTTCGACATGTATCTCGTCAATCAGAAATACTCTGAATTTGAGATTTGTTTATAAATTCAGGGAACAAAACTATTTCCGGATCAGTGCTTATATTTGCCAAACGATAAATCGTTATTTTCACTTTATACAGAAGTGTTGTTCTCCCGTTACGTATACAACAATAAGAGGCATATTTGTATTTCGACCTGCTGGAACGTATTATAAATATATATAAATGTAGTACTATAGAAATTTTTCATTAAATCTTTGACGAACTGAAGTTTATCGACAGTCGTTTTAAATCAAGTAAAGACTTCTAAGATAGTATGCCTTCAAGACAGAAATAACTCCTTGTTCATGTGGATCAAAGGGTTATTACATGGTCGGTAGCAGTAAAGTTGTGTTTGGTAGAATGAAAGTGTCTTCCATGGGTACTCACGTTTGGAGGGATGAGAGATTTCAAACATTGCCAAGAGCATTTTCGAAAAGCAGAAGTGCCTTCGGCTTGAAATTATTCTTTTCACTGAAGCGTTAGACAGCAAGACAGAAATGTTTTACGAACAATTCATATGCAAGCAACTCCTGTGTAATTTAAAATTTTATGTTAGGGTTTTTATATGGTAGGCAGAGAAGATTTGGTGACACTATACGTTGTTCTTGGAGTATCAGAATAACAGGCAATGGTACCTCACGGCGGTACAAAACACGAAAGCACGTAGTTCACAACCAAACTTATTAACCAGACAGTTATTCTTGCACACACACACACACACACACACACACACATATATATAT
>NC_068983.1:115463255-115464747 GCF_001194135.2 Octopus bimaculoides
TATAAGAGAGAGAGAGAGAGAGAGAGAGAGAGAGATGTGCGTATAAATATTTGTATGTATATGTATATCTATATATATATATATTTTAAAGATTAGTAGAAGAGACAGAGTATAACACAAACCATTTATTAGCACAACAATGTAAGACCACCATTACTGTATCTCTCCAGTCCTCAGGTACAGATTCACTAACCTTTATCCTGCCAAACAAGGAGCGAAGTTGCTGCAGAAGTTTCTCACCACCATGTTGTAACAACTCTGTATGTGTGCCATCCATACCCGGAGACCTCCCATTATTCATCCTTGAGACAGCCACCGCAACTTCTTCCAGATTTGGTGGTTCTGCAAGAGCCGCCTTCACAGGTAGTTCAGGGATGAGATTGAGAACATCCTCACTAACTACAGACTGCTGATTTAAAAGTTCATCAAAGTGTTCTCGCCACCTTCGCAGAATTCCTTGTGAATCACGAAGAAGTTCTTTACCATCCCTGCTTCGAAGTCGTTCCATAAACCTCTCGCAAGAGACCATACAACAGCTTTGTGTTATTGGAATCCGACGCCGCCTGTATCTTACCAGCCTTCTTACTCCACCAGGTATCTCTCATCTGAGAGAGCCTCCACTTCACATGTGATTTCACATCCTTGAGTTTCCTATGCAACACTTCTCCCTCCTGTGGCTTTGCTGACAAATAGCGTGACAAAGTACGTCTTTTATCAACCAATAAATCATCTATATGTTCATCATTTTCTTTAAACCACTCTTGATACTTTCTTTGTATCAATCCCAGAACTTCCTCCCTATATCATAAACTGACTTTTTAAGGGTCGGCCAATCTTCCCCAATGTCTGCAGCATTCATTTCCTCTCGTAAAATTATCTTCACACTATTACATCTAAGACGATCAACATTCAGTCATTTAGGCAGGGTAATACCTGCAGCCCGGATTTTATGATTAATTTTGTGATTAATTTCACTTTAGCACGTACTAGGCAGTGGTCAGTTTAACACTCAGCCTCACGAAGGACACGAACACACTGCACATCTCGTCTGTCACGCACCCTAATAAGGATGTAATCCAGAATATGTCATTCTTTAGATGCAGGGTGCATCCATGCGGTCTTCAACTTATTCTTTTGTAACACACAGACGCAGCTCCTCACATATCTGCAGCAGAAGCATACCATTACTATTACACTTTCCCACCCCATACTTTCCAATTACAGTCCATGTGTTAAAATCCCCACCCACTAGCATTAAACTCACCCAGTACTAACATATGCATACATACATACGTGCGTATATTGCTAGCATATGCACACATACATGCACACGTGTAAACATATCCTCACTTATTTAATAATTCACTGATTGTAATTATTATAATTGTTTATACAGTAGGTGTTATATTTTTATCTTTTATTATCTTCTAATTATTTATGGCATTGTAATTTTTATATTCAATTTATGATTGCTATATATATATATATATAT
>NC_068983.1:115464806-115469251 GCF_001194135.2 Octopus bimaculoides
TATATATTCGTTTTCTATTAAATATATTTACTCACTCCTATATTGATTTACATATAAAAATAACCATACAATATAATATAATCTCCACGTTGAGCTGTATTTGATATTCAAATAATGCTTTGTCCAAAAGTGTTATAAAGCAATCGATTAGCTGAATCGTTATTGCAGTTATCCTCGCTTATTGTTCTCTGAGTTCAAATCCCGACGAAATCAATTTTATCTTTCATCTCCTTGTGCTTGATAAATACTGTACAAATTAAACATAAGGGGTAATTTGTTGTCTTTCAGTCCCTTTCTTACTCTCCCAGAATCGGCTATGCTGTACAGTGAGAAGACAGTTGTTGACCACAAATAGTTGTCTCTTTCTCCAAGAAATGAAGGATAGTTGAGATACAGGTTAGCAACGTCTCATTTACTAGGCAATAAAATTATTCCAGTAAAAACTAATAGTACATAGTACATAGTAATAGTACATACGACGTGTTGTATGGTATGGAATACTTTTTAAACAAATTAATTTATTAAATACTAGGTTATACAGAAATTAATGTAAAATTGGGTTTAGATTGTTTAACTGGCGCATATTAATAGAGTGACTCTTTAACTACAATATCTCTTCTTCTTCCTCTTCTTCATTTCAAACAAACAATGGGTTCCAAGCAGAAGCAATGTACCACCATTGAGTTCTTGACGAAAGACTACAAGTTGTCCGACATCTACAAAAATCAACAGGTTGTTTAAGAAGATGATACTATTAACAAAAGTAATATGCACTGGTTAGATGAAGAAGTTGAAAGAGGAAACTATCATTGAAGATAAACCACACAGTGAGAAACTGCTGCCGCTGATACTACTCGCCAGCGAGTGGACAAATTGACAGACGACACAATCGGTGAATTTACTGTACAACTAGTCTGTGGTGACAATGCCCTAGAGAAGATAGTAGAGGACTCTGGGTAAGGAAAAGCGTGTGCAAAGCGGGTATCACGGTAGCTGACACTTGATTTGAAAGAGAGAATGGTAGAAATCTGTTCTGATTTGCTGGAAGCATTTGAGGCCAATGATAACATGTATTTTTTTCCGATCTGGTGACAGAAGATAAAACATGGGCGTATCCTTATAGTCCGGAAAATAAGGTTCAGACCATAGAATAGTGTTACGTCTTTTCTTCAAGGCTTAAGTTAAAGAGTAGTGATCGGCCCAGAAAGCCATGGTGACTGTTTTTTGTTTTGGTTTTTGCGGATTGGCGGAGTGTCAAGGGCTTCATTCCCCTTATTTTCTGGAAGGTGGTTCTATTGTGAAGAGAGAGTAGTGCATTAAGGCAGAGAAAGCGCTTAGAGAATCTATTGAAAAAGACTGAACAAGTATCTGAAAACGATTCACATTCACCATAACAATGCACGGCTATATACACCTTTGGCAACAAATTTGACAATTGGCATATTGGGTTGATCAGAGGATCTGGAGTACTCCTACCATCTGTTCGGTACAATGAAGGACAGTCTTTGGAGACAACAATTTAAAAGGTGAAAGCGGCTGTGAAAAAGAATATACAACAGCACATCCTTGAATTTTTTCAAAGAAGATTCAAAACTTTCGTTGATTGATGGAGCAAACACATCACTTGTGATGGAGACTATATGAAGTATTAACGTTGTATATATGGTGAGTTACTTTGCCAACATTTGAATGACATGTTAGTTAAGAAAAAGCTACATCCACTTTTGCAATATGTTCAGTACAAACCTTGTATAAACGTTTATGTAGCACAAGGTTACATATTTGTAGTCGATTAAATCAATCATACCCTTAACATTATCGATTCTTCCCTCCATCAAATGTTTTTTTTAGTGTTAATACTGATTTCTAAATGATGCCCACACCAGAAGAGATATTTTGGAGCAGGGTTGTCATCTCCGGTAATTGAACGGTATTTATTTTACTCAGATTGATAGAAGGAAAGAAGTTATCTACAAAACGGAGACTTCGCTCGAATGCTTGCAACAAAATAGACTCCCAAAAGGGCAATCAAAGTGCCAAGTAACAGTGTTAAGCAAGGCGATGAATTAACCCTGATATCGAAATAGCCTAAATCAGGATTTGAACACGGAACACAAAAAACGGAAAAAATACCACTTGGCATCCGGTTCGTCGTTCATACACTTCCGCAATCCACCATTCTGGATTGATAAAGGTTAGAAGTATAACTCGACAGAATACTCTAACAGCTCTACCAATTCGCCTCCATATTATCTGATATTAAACTATCATCCAGGGTTAAAGAAATGCTTTAATACACAAAGTATTTTAAAGAAGTTTAATGAGATTCAGCATGCAATTTAAGGAAATCCGTATGAGCATTCAATATCTTATTGATTAAATATATTCTGGTTTTACTTCATTATATTTTTGGTTCAGTTTTTCGCTCACTTCTTATGTCTTTCTATGGATTATTCTGAGTTGTTCTGAATTGATTTAAGATGTTCCTGTGCTGTTTGTTTCATGAAATATTTTGTTTTGTTTTTTTAATAAATTTTGTATTTTGCCCGCCTTGATTTTTCACACATATAGACAAAATTAGGTTCATGATATCTTTGCCATTTAGAGTAGAATATGTAATTTTGAGAAATTCACTACATTTAATATAGCATTCGCAGTATAGAAAATCTTTTAAATGTCTCGTTTACCAAAGCATGTGTAGATTAGTTCTCTTCTATCAATGTGTATGTCTATTTGTGTGATTTTAATACCACTACTTTAGAGTATTTCTCTGGAAAGATGTTTTTTGAAAGAATCTATAAATGTCTGTTGCTTAAAGGTCGTCAGTAAACAAAATGCAGGAGTGATAAATATCCAAGGAATTTAACATATTTATCTTATTTTCTAGTTCCCTGTGATAAAACTGAAGTGCCGTGAAGGCCTTTTCGGCAACTTCGAGCAATGATTGGACAGACTAAGTGAACAGTTCAATCTTCGTTCCAATCTACCGAAAAGGCTTTCATTAAACCAGACTTAACATTAAATACATGACTAAATACACAAGTCATATGGATTTGACTAAATATATTTGGGTTGGCCAAAAAGTCCATTCGGTGTTTGTCGACTCTAAACTTCAGTAAAAAGTAGCTCACTTCAGTCTGTCCCTTACGCATATGCACTCCTTAGATACTTGACACTTCAACGTAGCCCGACACGAAATTCCAACAAGACAGGTTGTATTTTGTGTGTTTCAAATCATCCTGAAACTGGGGAACCAAAATGAACATTGTTGACTCTTCATGCTTTTTTTATTATAGAAAAGGAAAGAAAGCGGCGGAAGCCTGCAGGAAGATATGCACTGTGTACGAAAAGGATGGTGTTATGAAACGTATGTGCCAGAAGTAGTGGTTTTAAAGATGTCAATCGGGTAAGTTTTCAGCTGAAGCTGCACCTCGCCTCGCTCTGTCTGGCCTGTTGAGATTAATATCGACACCAACCCCGACTATACGAACAGAATGATCGCAGATATTCACCAAATATCCAAATCGTATGTTTAAAACCATCTGTATCAACTTGTTTACATCAGCAGGCTCCATGTATGAGTCTCGCATCAATTGGATGAAGCTAAATTCACCCAACAGATCTGCGATTCGTCGCAGAAACGTGAAGAAAATTATCCATTTTTTTTTTATCTTGAAGAGATTGATTACAGGAATGAGAAAGGAATCGTCTATAACAATGTGAAGCGTAAACGATCATTGGAAAGTACGGTGAATTATCACAAACAAGTGCCAAAGTGGGACTTCACTCGAAGAAGGCTATGATTTCGATTTGGTAGAATTGCAAGGGTGTTATCTTTTATGAGCTTCTTCCCACGGACAGGACCAACAATTCAGAGGTGTACTGTGATTAACTGGCCAAATTAAACGCAGCGGTCCACCAGAAGTGTCCCCACTTGCTAATTGTAAGGGTATTGTCTTTCATCACGACAATGCCAGACCACACGCTTCTTTGCAGACGCAGCAGAAATTACTGCCGAATATGGAGGTAAATATGAAGGATGCGGAAGCAGTTTTGCCGTACCTTCCATATTCACCCAACCTTCATACTTACAGGTTTTCCACCCGTTTCGGTCTCTTCAAAATTCATTGAATGGACCTTCAAGCCTAAAGAGGATGTAAATATTCCTCTGGAAGAGATTTTCACCAGTAAAGACAAGAAATTGTTTGAGCAGGGAATAATGGATCTGCCCATTAGATGGGGGGAGTGGTATTGGAACGAAACAGCAACTATATCATTCATTGAATAAATCGCTTTGTGTTTAAACTTTGTCTTATTTTCGCTTAAAAACAGAACGGATTTTTGGCTAACCCAATATTTATTAATAGACGTGATTGTGTAGTAAAAAGTTCGATTCTCGACCGCATGGCTCTGGGTTCAATCCCACTGCTTGGCATTTTGGGCAA
>NC_068983.1:115469261-115472509 GCF_001194135.2 Octopus bimaculoides
ACCTTGAGAGTGGGTTTAGAACTGAAAGAAACTTGTATATAAAAATTGGGTTTCGAGTAACTGGAACACTCTGCACGCAGTCCAGATCTCGTCACTTCCAGCCATCACCTCTTTTGACAGCTCAAAGTATTCTTTACGAGATCGTTGTGTTTTGCTACGGACGAAGAAGCACAGGAAGCGGTACATAAATGGCTACGCAACCAGTCAAAAACCTTCTATGGGATAAACAAGCATGTGGGCCGCTGGAAGAAGTGCTTCGAAAAACAAGGAGACTATGTCAGAAAATGATATCATTATTCAACCCTTGCTCTCATTTTGATAAATTACAGAAACAAGAATGCGTATAATTTTTCACTTAGACTCGTACATAGACACACGACTACATATGTGCATATAAAATGCATACATACCTGCTACATACATACATACTTACATGGTAGTTATAAACTAAAACGTTGGACACGTATACTTATTTTTCTCCAAAAGCTGAAAGCTATCAAGCATCGTAGCAATTTGGATATTATCATATCCACTGTATATCGTGTGTGACAAAAGGACAAAGGAAAAAATGATGACTTTGTATACAAATAATATAAATAGAAAAGGAAAGAAATAGAAAAATAAATAAAAACTAAATGAAAGGAAGAGCAAAAGACTAAAAGGTATAATGGCTTCTGATTTAAGAACAAGGTAAACGATTAGTTGAGTACATCGACCGCTACATTTGTCTGTTACCTTATTCAATCGACCCTGAAAAATTGAAAGCCAAAGTTGACTTCGGTGGTATTTGAACTCAAAACGTGAAGCACCGGAACAAATACCGGAAGGCCGACTATTTTTTCTTTCTTCTTTTTTTCGACGCTTCAACGATTCTAGCAGCTCACCACCTTTATGGAAGGTATAATAACAGAGAATGCTGATACGAAAACTTTCTCGTTCTTTGTTACTTTGTAGTCAATAGTTTTGTTCGTTTTCGTACATTTTCGGCAGTTGCGCTATTTCAGCATTTTTCACTAGATTTAGGAGCATATAAGCTATTATCTATGTGATACCTTATAATATAAGACTTAAAACAGAAGAAATTTTGCTATGGTATTAATGAAATATTGTGTTACAAATCATATGAAATTATATTAAATCAGAATCTAAAAGATAAGAAATATTATAATCTTATCAAGAATTTTAAATATTATTTTTAAAATAAGATCAAAATATTTGAATATTGATGTTATTTGCATTGATAATGAATGTGATATGCAAACGTTGGCGGGGGTACACATAAATATGAATGCGTAACTAGTTTTGATCGAATAAATGCATGATTATTGTATGAGTCTTTTGTCTCATTAAAATTATAATTACATTTATACAATAATTACCATTTTAACAATAATAACGCTAGTTTTACAGTTTTATTTCTATTCTTTCTTTAGTATTTGTATTGTGATTCAGACTTTTCTGCGAAGAAACATTCCCAATTTCATAAGTTACATATTGTTTTCAAATTTTAGTACAAGACCAGCTAGTTCGGTGGAGTAGAAAGTCGATTACATCGACCCCAGTATTCAACGGGTACTTATTTTATCGACCTCGAAAGGATGAAAAGCAAAGTCGACCTCGGCAAAATTTAAACTGTGAACGTAAAGACAGACGAAATGCCGCTAAGCATTTAACCCTGCGTGCTTATCGATTCTGCCAGCTCACCGTCTTAGTTAAGTTACATATTGGAATATGTGACATTTCTACATTGTTTAATAACTTCTCATTTTTGGCGAGAAACGAGTTATTATTATTGTTAAGATTGTTGTTGCTGCTGCTGCTGTTTTTGTTGCTGTTGCAGCTGCTACTGTTGTTTTTCGTTGTTGTTGCTTAATCCTAGGTCAGCTCTGGTCGAATAAATTTATTATCAAAGTTAATACAGCAGTGGCCATCCTATCTTGAAAACCTAAATTACACTCAGTTGTAAGTTCTGTTTAAAGAGGGTACGAGAGGTGTGAAGGAGATTTGACTACTATTTCTAACAGACCAAGCATCCATATAGAAGCTTTATCGTTTGATCAAAAATTTTGATCAAAATTTTGATCAAAATTTTTGATAAAAGTTTTGATGAAATTTTTGATGCAAATTAACGGAAACTAACGGAAAGTAACGGAAACCAACGGAAAGTAACGGAAACTACCGGAAACTAACGGAAAGTAACAGAAACTCACTGAAAGTAACGGAAACTAGCGGAAAATAACGGGAACTAACGGAAACTAACAGAAAGTAGCGGAAAGTAACGGATACTACCGGAGATTAACGGAAACTAACGGAAAGTAACGGAAACTAATGGAAAGTAACGGAAACTAAAGGAAAGTAACGGAAACTAACGGAAAGTAACGGAAACTAACGGAAACCAATGGAAAATAACGGAAACTAACGGAAATTAATGAAAGTAGCGGAAAGTAGCGGAAACTAACGGAGAGTAACGGAAACTAACGGAAACTAGGGGAAAGTAACGGAAAATAACGGGAAAAAAACAGAAATTAACGGAAAGTAACTGAAACTAACGGGAAGTAACGGAGACTAACGGAAAATAACGGGGACTAACGGAAAATAACGGAAACTAACGGAAACTAACGGGAAGTAATGGAAACTAACGGAAAATAACGGCAAATAACGGAAAGTAACGGGAACTAACGGAAACTAACTTGAAGTAACAGAAACTAACATCAAGTAGCGGAAAATAACGGAAACTAACGCAAAGTAACGGAGAGTAACGGAAAGTAACGAAAACTAACGGAAAGTAACGGAAACTAACGGAATCTAACGGAAAGTAGCGGAAACTAACGGAGAGTAACGGAAACTAACGGTAATTAGTGGAAAGTAACGGAAACCAGCGAGACTAACAGGAAATAACGGGGACTAACGGAAAGTAACGGGAACTAACAGAAAGTAAGGGAAAGTAACGCAAAGTAATGGAAACAAACCGAAACTAACGGAAAATTAATGGAAACTAACGAAAAGTTACGGAAAGTAACGGAAACTAACGGAAACCAATGGAAACTAACTGAAACTAACGGAAACTGACGGAAACTAGCGGGAAGTAACGGAAAGTAACGAAAACTAACAAAAACTAGGGAAACTAACGGGAACGAACGGAAAATAACGGAAACTAACGGAAACAAACGTGAAGTACGGAAACTAACGGAAACTAACGAAAAGTAACGAAAACTAACGGAAGCAAACGGAAACTAAAGGGAAGTAAG
>NC_068983.1:115472868-115473755 GCF_001194135.2 Octopus bimaculoides
GGGAAAGTAACGCAAAGTAATGGAAACAAACCGAAACTAACGGAAAATTAATGGAAACTAACGAAAAGTTACGGAAAGTAACGGAAACTAACGGAAAGTAATGAGAACTAACGGAAAATAACGGAAAGTAACGGAAACCAACGGCAAGTAACGGAAACTAACGGAAAAAACGGAAGCTAACGGAAACTAACGGAAACTGACGGAACTTAACGGAAAGTAACGGTAAGTAACGGAGAGTAATGGAAACTAACGGAAAGTAATGGAGACTAACGGAGAATAACGGAAACTAAGGAAACTAGTGGAAAGTAACGGAAAATAAGGGAAACTTACGGAAAGTAAGGGAAATTAAAGTAAACCAACGGAAACTAACTGAAACTAAAGGAAACTAACGGGAAATAACGGAAAATAACGGAAGATAACGGCAAGTAACGGAAACTAACGAAAAGTAAGGGAAACTAACGGAAACTAACGAAAAGTAGCGGAAACTAACGGAGACTCTAGGAAACTAAAGGAAATATACGGAGACTAACGGGAAGTAACGGAAACCAACGGAAACTAACGGCAAGCGACGGAAACTAACGGAAACTAACGGTAAGTAACGGAAACTAACGGAAACCAACGAAAGGTAGCGGAAACTAACGGAAACTAACGGAAACTTACGGAAACTAACGGGAAGTAACGGAGACTAACGGAAACTAACGGAAAGTAACATAAACTAACGGAAAGTAACGGTAAGTAACGGGAACTAAGGAAAGTAACGGAAAATTTATGGAAACCAACGAAAAGTAACGGTAAGTAACGGAAACTAACGGAAACCAACGGAAAACCAATTGATACTAACGGAAACTACCGGAAACTAACGGAAAGTAACAGAAACTCACTGAAAG
>NC_068983.1:115473855-115474510 GCF_001194135.2 Octopus bimaculoides
TGTGTGTATCTCCAACATCGCATGACACCTATGGTGGCGTGTTTACGTCCACGTAACTTAGCGGTTAGAATAAATACTAGGCTTACAAAGAATAAGTCCTAAGGTCGTTTTGCTCGACTAAAGGTGGTGTTCCAGCATGGCCACAGTCAAATGACTGAAACAATTTAAATCTGAAATATATCTACGTATCGCTGTTATTGCGGCCGCTTGGGAGTCTTATTTATTGAAAATATAAAGTTTTAAGAAACCTAAAGACCGCGATAAGATAAATACAATAATCTAATATTAACCTCAAATCCGATAAAAGTAGAAATATATATCAAATTGACCACAATATTTCAAACTCAACCGCCAACTAATATAGGAAAATTGAAATCGTTGTGTTTTGCTACGGACGAAGAAGCACAGGAAGCTGTACATAAATGGCTACGCAACCAGTCAAAAACCTTCTATGGAATAAACAAGCATGTGGGCCGCTGAAACTAACGGGAAGTAACGGAAACTAACGGAAAGTGACGGCAAGTATCGGAAACTAACGGAAAGTAACGGGAACTAACGGAAAATAACGGAAAATAACGGAAAATAACGGCAAGTAACGGAAACTAACGGAAACTAACGGAAACTAATCTTTAGCATTAGTCTTGTTATATTTTTC
>NC_068983.1:115475071-115477022 GCF_001194135.2 Octopus bimaculoides
TAACGGAAAGTAACGAAAACTAACAGAAACTAACGGGAACTAACGGAAACTAACGGAAACTAACGGAAACTAACGGGAAGTAACGGAAACTAACGGAAAGTAACGGGAACTAACGGAAAATAACGGAAAATAACGGAAAATAACGGCAAGTAACGGAAACTAACGGAAACTAACGGAAACTAATCTTTAGCATTAGTCTTGTTATATTTTTCGTCAAAAAGTCAGTCTGAGATCGTAATTTTCTAATAAAATTTTAATATTTTGCCGACCTAAGTTTTTTTTTTCAAGGCAAGGAAAGTTGATGCAGTGGATTAAATTGCTCTGTAGAAAAAACGTGTATACTTTTACTTGTTTCAGTCATTTGACTGTGGCCATGCTGGAGCACCACCTTTAGTCGCGCAAATCGACCTCAGGACATATTCTTTGTAAGCCTAGTACTTATTCTAACCGCTAAGTTACGGGGACGTAAACACGCCACCATCGGTTGTCAAGCGATGTTGGGCACACACACACACACTAACAGGAAGTAACGGAAACTAACGGAAAGTAACGGAAACTAACGGGAAATAACGGCAAGTAACGAAAAATTTAACACGATTAATGCCAAAGATTTAAATCTGAAATATATCTACATATCGATGTTAGTGCGGCCGCTTGGGAGTCTTTCTTGCTGATTGAAAATATAAAGTTTTAAGAAACTTAAAGACTACGATAAGATAAATACAATAATCTAATATTAACCTCAAATCCAATAAAAGTAGAAATCTATATCAAATTGACCACAATATTTCAAACTCAACCGCAAACTAATATAGGAAAATTGAAATCGTTGTTTTGCTACGGACGAAGAAGCACAGGAAGAGGTACATAAAGGGCTACGCAACCAGTCAAAACCCTTCTATGGAATAAACAAGCATGTGGGCCGCTGAAACTAACGGAAAGTAACGGGAACTAACGGAAAATAACGGAAACTAACGAGAAGTAACGGAAACTAACGGAAACTAACGGCAAGTAACGGAAACTAACGGAAACTGACGGAACCTAACGGAAAGTAACGGAAAGTAACGGAAAGAAACGGAGAGTAACAGCAAATAACGGAAACTAACGAAAACTAACGGAAACTAACGGAAACGAATGGAAACTGACGGAAACTAACGGAAAGTAACGGAAAGTAACGAAAACTAACACAATCTAGCGGAAACTAACGGGGACTAACGGAAAATAACGGAGACTAAAGGAAAGTAAAGGAAAGTAACGTAGAGTAACGGAAAGTAACGGAAACTAACGGAAAGTAACGGAGACTAAAGGAAAGTATCGTAAAGTAACGGAAACTAACGGAAACGAATGGAAAGTAACGGAAACTAACGGAGAGTAACGGAAACTAACGGAGTCTAGTCGAATGTAACGGGAAATAACGGAAACTAACGAAACTAACGGAAAATAATGGGGTCTAACGGAAAGTAACGGAAACTGGCGGAAAGTAACTGAAACTAAAGGAAAGTAATGGAAAGTAATGGAAACAAACGGAAACTAACGGAAACAAACGGAAAATTTATGGAAACTAACGAAAAGTAACGGAAATTAACGGAAACTAACGGAAACTAAAGGAAACTAATGGGAAGTAACGGAAACTAACGGAAACTAACGGAAGGTAACGGAAAGTAACGGAAAGTAATTGAAACTAACGGAAACTAACGGCAAATAACGGGAACTAACGGAAACTAACGGAAAGTAACGGAAAGTGGCGGAAAGTAACGGAAACTCACGGAAAGTAACGGAAAATAGCGGAAACTATCGGAAACCTACGGAAACTATCGGAAAGTAAGTGTGCCATAGGACACCCCAAATATGCCACCCAGGATGTGCCACCCTCTAACTGTGCCATGGGGCTCCCCAGATGTGCCACCCTCGTATATATATATATATATATATCTGTGTGTGTGTGTGTGTG
>NC_068983.1:115480406-115481600 GCF_001194135.2 Octopus bimaculoides
CTCAAATCCGATAAAAGTAGAAATCTATATCAAATTGACCACAATATTTCAAACTCAACCGCCAACTAATATAGGAAAATTGAAATCGGTGTGTTTTGCTACGGACGAAGAAGCACAGGAAGCTGTACATAAATGGCTACGCAACCAGTCAAAAACCTTCTATAAAATAAACAAGCATGTGGGCCGCTGAAACAAACGGAAACTAACCGAAAGTAACGGAAACTAACCGAAAGTAACGGAAACTAACCGAAAGTAACGGGATCTAACGGAAAATAACGGCAAGGAACGGAAACTAACGGAAAGTAACGGAATTGACGGAAAATAACGGAAACTAACGGGAAGTAACGGAAACTAACGGAAACTAACGGCAAGTAACGGAACCTAACGGAAAGTAACGGAAAGTAACGGAAAGCAACGGAAAGTAACGAAAACTAACAGAAACTAGCGGAAACTAACGGGAACTAACGGAAAATAACGCAAACTAACGGAAGCTAACGGGAAATATCGGAAAGTAACCTAGAGTCACGGAAAGTAACGGAGACTAACGGAAAGTAACGGAAAGTAACGGAAAGTAACGGAAACTAACGGAATCCAACGGAAAGTAGCGGAAACTAACGGTGAGTACCGAAAACTAACGGAAACTAGTCAAAAGTAACGGAAACAAACGGAAAATTTCTGGAAACTAACGAAAAGTAACGGAAATTAACGGAAACTAACGGAAACCAACGGAAACTAACTGAAACTAACGGAAACTGACGGAAACTAACGGGGAGTTACGGAAAGTAACGAAAACTAACAGAAACTAGCGGAAAGTAACGGGAACTAACGGAATCTAACGGGAAGTAACGGAAACTAACGGCAAGTAACGGAGACTAACGGAAAGTAACGGGAACTAACGGAAAATAACGGCAAGTAACGGAAACTAACGGAAACTAACGGGAAGTAACGGAAAGTAACGAAAACTAACAGAAACTAGCGGAAACTAAGGGAACTAACGGAAAGTAACGGAAACTAACGGAAAGTAACGGAAAATAACGGAAACGAATGGAAAGTAACGGAAACTAACGGAATCTAACGGAAAGTAGCGGAAAGTAGCGGAAACTAACGGAGAGTAACGGAAACTAACGGAAACTAACGGAAACTAGCGGAAAGTAGCGGAAAATAACGGAATTAACGGAAACTAACGGAAAGTAA
>NC_068983.1:115482426-115486553 GCF_001194135.2 Octopus bimaculoides
AGCGGGAACGGAAAGTAACGAACACTAACAGAAACTAGCGGAAACTAACGGGAACTAACGGAAAATAACGGAAACTAACGGGAAGTAACGGAAACTCACGGAAACTAACGAAAAGTAACGTAAACTAACGGAAGCTAACGGTAAGTAACGGAAACTTACGGAAACTAACGGAAACTAACAGAAGGTAACGGAAAGTAACGGAAAGTAATTGAAACTAACGGAAACTAACGAGAAATAACGGGAACTAACAGAAAGTAACGGAAAGTAACGGAAAGTAACGGAAAGTGACGGAAACTAACGGAAACTGACGGAAACTAACGGAAACTAACGGAAACTAACGGAAACTAAAGGAATCTAACGGAAAGTATTGGAAAGTAGCGGAAACTAACCGAGAGTAACGGAAACTAACGGAAACTAGTGGAAAGTAACGGAAAATAACGGAAACTAACGGAAAGTAACGGAAACTAACGGAAACTAACGGAAAGTAACGGAAACTAACGGAAAGTAACGGAAAGTAACGGAAAATAGCGGAAACTATCGGAAACCAACGGTGACTAACGGAAACTAAGTGTGCCATAGGACACCCCAAATGTGCCACCCAGGATGTGCCACCCTCTAACTGTGCCATAGGGCTCTCCAGATGTGCCACTCAGGATGTGCCAACCTCGTATATGCATATATATATATATATGTGTGTGTGTGTGTGTGTCCCTCAACATCGCTTGACAACCGATGGTGGCGTGTTTACGCCCCCGTAACTTAGCGGTTAGAATAAGTATTAGGCTTACAAAGAATAAGTCCTGAGGTCGATTTGCTCGACTAAAGGTGGTGCTCCAGCATGGCCACAGTCAAATGACTGAAACAAGTAAAAGAGTATACACGTTTTTTCTACAGAGCAATTTAATCCACTACATCAACTTTCCTTGCCTTGAAAAAAAAACTTAGTTCGGCAAAAAATTAAAATTTTATTAGAAAATTACGATCGCAGACTGACTTTTGACGAAAAATATAACAAGACTAATGCCAAAGATTTAAATCTGAAATATATCTACATATCGATGTTATTGCGGCCGCTTCGGAGTCTTTCTTTTTGATTGAAAATATAAAGTTTTAAGAAACTTAAAGACCACGATAAGATAAATACAATAATCTAATACTAACCTCAAATCCGATAAAAGTAGAAATCTATATCAAATTGACCATAATATTTCAAACTCAACCGCCAACTAATATAGGAAAATTGAAAAAAATATCATATATAAAATCAAGAAACAAGAAAATTGACGATAGAACTGAATATTGATGATAAAACTAAAAACCTTACAATCAATAACACCAGCAGAAATCAACAATAGGATTCGTTAATTCCACTAAAACCAATATCGGTGAAATAGTAAAAGTATCCTTGACAGAATAGTGCCAAAAATCAAATTAGTTTCACTACTATGGAACAATAAACATGTTCTAGAATTATGGTACCATTTTATAACAAAAGAAAAACACCACGCCGATTTATGTAGTCTTGTATTCACTTAATCAAAATGTACTTCGAAAAGCCCTAAATTTTGCACGATCAGTTACAAACATTAATGAAACGGAAATCGAAATAACAATACTTGCCAAGGAAACAAATTTAGAACATGACAATGAATTTTAGAGGGAAAATTTTGGCAATTTTTCCGACGATTGTATGTTAGCCCGTGATTTGACAAAGATCAGCGACATTGTGTGTTTATATCTGTTAACAAATGGGAACAGTAACTATCGCGTTAGATGCCAGCCTTTGCTGAGACGATGGCGTATTAATTTTGAAGAACCTCAATGTGAACAAATAAGGACAAGTTATATTACTTATCTGATCCAGAAAGACTCAAAGTAATTACTGAACATAATATCACTCCACATGTTCTTTTCTTTTCATAAAGCATTCACTTGATTACAGTGCTTGTCACCTCACCACAAGCATATAACAAACCACATTGTCAAAAACATGGAGCTAAGAATCAAAACTTTCTACAAACAAATATTTCATGAAAATGCACTTTACTATACCATAAAAGTGGTTATCATGAAAAATTGCGTATATTCAAGAAAACAAGAGAACC
Source organism: Octopus bimaculoides (assembly GCF_001194135.2). NCBI lineage: Eukaryota > Metazoa > Mollusca > Cephalopoda > Octopoda > Octopodidae > Octopus > Octopus bimaculoides. The sequence goes on from NC_068983.1 coordinate 115,484,532, forward strand.
ACTACAACTGCAAAAATAGGAGGCGTAATATAGTCATATATAATACCCTTTCAACTAAACCTATCGCACCTCGAACAGCTCAATCATTTAAAAAAATGTATGCCTTTTTTCATTCACTACATAGATATTACAAAATATTTTACAAATATGTAGTCTTCCTCAACTACTTCGCTCAAATACTTGCGTCTTCAGATATCTATAAAAGAATAAATATAAATCTATAACTTACTAAACCAACCACAAATGCAATTTCTGCCATCAAGCAAATTGCCGACTTGACTCTAAACACATAGCGGAAGAAATAATGAGGTCTTGTGATTTTTGTACTGAGGAAACATACAAAATATTATTTACAATAAATACAATAAAAATCTCTCGGAACAATTTACAACATATAAACACAAAATATGAAAAATCACTCACCTCACAGTATATTCGAACAGAGAATATGTGTACAAAAACATATAATCTCCTCTATATTTGTTATCATTCTCACCTATACTAACCCTATAAAATTCATATCCCGTACTAGACACGCATAAATACATAACCATTCACATGTATATATATATTTTATTACATGCTGACAAAGAAATCAAAATATTGCTTTCGACTGCATTTCAGAGATTGCGAAACTAACTTGTTGAAAGCAGAATGCAGAAAGCAGAATGCAGAAAGCAGAATGCATTGTAACTATAAATTTAATTTATAGCCCTTAAACTAGTTACCCATTCATTTTTTTTTTCATTTGGCCCTCACAACGTTTACATAATACATTTACAATCCATGTCAATATTGGTTCAAGGTCAGCAATTTCGAGTCCATTGCACAACTAATACTTATTTTATCGACCCCGAAAGTATAAAAAGCAAAATCAACCTCAGCGAAATGTTAACTTTGAAACCCTAACAATCGACCCCGCGCGATAAACTCTTCACATAGCAGCTAACTACCCACCCCTTGTATCATTTGCATGATTATCTATATAAAATATAATACTAGAAATCTGTTGTTCTCTCATTTTCTAATATCGTTTTCTTATCATTTACTCTATTCAGTAGTATACATTATTTCTTGCTTTATTTACTTATTTTGCTTTCATGAGCTCTTCCTAAACATCTATTTTAGATTAGCTGTTTCTCCAAATTATTATCGTTTACACACACGCACAGATTCTATTCATAGCTGCCCAGTTATCTTTTGAGAGTAGAGACTTTTTGTTAACATATTCTCTATAATTTTCAGTATAACAGACAGCTGTTTTAATATTAAAAACGTCAAATTGACAACAATCTCATATTCTTTTATTATTGACGCTATACTTCTAATAATTCTGTTGTGACATTTAATCTGAAAAGGCTGGGCGTTTGTTGATTGGAATTTTTTATATTCTCTCACAATTATATCATTTTTTTAATATTCTCTTACTAACAGATTATTTGCAAGCTATTTGTTTGTTGATAAGTTTGCTTTTATTCACTAAAATTAACTTATAGTTGACTATCGGCGGTTCGATAGATAACATATCTAGTAAAGCATTTTTTGTACTCACGGGCAATTTCAGTATTAATATATTTACTGCAGTGAGTATTAATACATGAAATTAGAAATGCTTATGCGATGAGGAAAGAAGCGTCAGCTCAATGATTATATTTTGATACTCAATTCAAAAAATGCAGGAGATAGCTCATGACATGTTTTGTATTAGTACACTTGGATCTATTTTAAAACGGGGGCGCCAGTTTTCATTTATGTTTTATGTAGTGTTTTTGGTACGGAAAGACTTTCAAACTTCGTATACTTATCTATTTTGTGTTATAGAATAGAAAAATATTTTTGTATTCGAATTTATTTCATGTAAAAAATTGTCTTATTTCGATAATTTCTACTAATCACTGACGTCTATTCAGTTGAAAACAGTTAGCGCTGTAACGGTGTATATCGTATTAATCCCCTAACCCTAACCCTAACCCTAACTAGACTGTTAACCGTAACCGTAACCCTAACCGTAACCCTAAAACT
>NC_068983.1:115489105-115502012 GCF_001194135.2 Octopus bimaculoides
TGTGTGTGTGTGTGCATGTGTGTGTATTTACACGTATATGTATACATACATACACACACACACACATATTTGGTTGGCTTTCTCATAGGTTTTGTCTACCAAATCCATTAACAAGGCATTGATCGACCCTGGGCTATCGGAGAAGACACTTGCCCAAAGTGCTGCGTAGTGAGACTAAATCCGAAACCACGAGCTCTCATGCCGTGTTAAAACGGTTAAAGCATTTGATAACGTTTGTTCTATAAATTAATATTAAGATATTTCGACCTTAAGCGCAAGCATGAGAAATACAGGATTTCCTTGTAGCGTACCCTGTATTATTACGTGACGGAGAGGTTTACGTAACTGCAAGTAGAATAAATACATGATTTCTCTACAGCCGTAATGTATATGGTTTAGGGCAGAGGAAACTTGTAAAATAAGTAAAAGTGAAAAAATAAACCAGCTATTTTAAAACTATTAACTCAATGAAGATCTGCCGAAATTCTTTTGTCTATTCTCATCTCGGGAAACAAATTCCTCTGCAAAAGCAATTAGATTTATTTTCTTGATTTGTTATTTGTGACATGAAATTATTAGCAGCGAAATTAATCTCTCTCGTGTTATTCTCGCTTTGCAAAAGAAACAGTAGCAGTGGCGGACCAATATTTCGGAGGCCATGAAGCTTGAACTGTTATAGCTCCTTCCCTTTGCAATGAACGACAATAGGACAACATTCAACAAGGTCGGAATGGCCTTATATCCATGCAAGGACTTAAGGCCCAAAGGGTGGATAGCGGTGTGATAGGTTGAAGTCGTTTGTTAACTTCTTCATTGTGTTTGTTCCATGACGGACCACTACAAATTTTGATATAAAATTTAAACAGTACATGGGGTGGGTAGTGGCTCAGAATTAAGCATTCTTTATATACATGCTACATACATATTATAGTGATGAAATGAAACACAGCTAAGACCAGATTTCATATATACTCTTTCATTTCAAACACCCGTGAAGTTACGTACTTCATGAATCATATTTCACAAAATATTCTTTTTTTATAGCATCATCTTCACAGTTTTGTGACTTGAGAACTTCTTTGTAATGTCATTTTCTAGAGACAATATCGACAAAGAATTTAAGCACTCTTCAGTCATGGTAAACCAAAATCTATTCTTTAAAAAGAATAGCTTGAAAAATCCCTTTCTGCTTCACAACTTGTGATAGGTATTTCCAAGTACAGCTTTTAAGTGCAACAGTACTATTGGGAACACTTCAATTGGGTGTAGTTCACAAATAAGCAGAACTTTTATGCATTGCATTTTAAATGATACGATTCCTTCAGTGTTCTGGGATTTCCTTAAATGCGAATATTCTTTAAACTGACAACATTCATTAAACTAATTTGTAATCAATATATATCCAAGTATTACTAATTTTGAGAGAAACTTAAGTTTTTCGCAATCTCCTCAGTTGGATTACCAAACAGTTATAGAGTTGATTTCGAACTTGCTCTAAATTTATTAGTTGATCTCAAAGAATCATTACTACCTGTTCCAAATGAAAACTTCTTTGTAACAATAAGTCTGAAATCATCAGAATAGTTTCTGTCGTCTGAAGTTTTTTCTGGGTTCTTTAACAAACAAACTTAAAGATAATAACATGAAGATAAGCTTCAAACACATCAAAACTGGGGTTTGGAGTTTCTCACTTGTTTTGTTAAAATGCACCAACACCATTTCCAAGACAACTGTTAAAATAGCTTATCCCAACGTGACCAATTTACGATATAAATCCCTTGCATCTCGTTTACATTCAGGCTCTTCCCTGCCTCTTCAAAAATATTTGAGAGTTTGTAAAAAATATGTGTCTGCTTTTCATAGCCCCGACTGCTTCATAGTGCGCAGACTATCTAAATATACAGTTACAGTTATGCCATCCAGAGAAAAATTTATCAGACTGAGTAAAAAGTAAGCAACGTTTTGAAACATGAAATTAATTACAATATATTTCAACAATGCAGAAATTTTATTCATCAATTAAGTACCATTACAATCAACACATTTTTGCCATCAAGTTACAAGTTTGTTTATTCCGGTAACATAAAAATCTGGAGTTCTGAAGCTGATGAACTCTTTGAACGCACGTTCAGTATCGGTTTGACTTTTGAACTCCTTCTCTCACAGGAAACCATCAAGGTGCTTGAAAAAGTGGTAGTCGGTAGGAGAAAGGTCTGGGGAATAAGCTGGATGGGGAAGAGCTTTGTAGCCAAGTTCCCTCAACCTCTGGAGTGTCATTAGTGAAAGATGTGGTCGAGCATTGTCGTGAGGAATGATTGGCCCTCTTCTGCTGACCAGTCTGGGACGGAGGAGTAGCAGTTTTTCGTTTATTTTGGCAATTTCATGGCAATATGTTTCTACAGTAATGGTTTTTCTGGGTTTTAATAAGTTACAGTGGATGAGTCCAGCAACGCACCACCTGTCCCCTTCTTTTTGAAGAGCTCGGATTTAGGGAAGGTTTTCGGAGCTTCATTTTGGTCCAACCACTCAAATAGCATGTCTGTTGGCTTGATGGGAATTCTTGGAATGAAAACCGTTTCCCCAGAGACACATTCAGTGATGATGGTAACTTCTATTACATTTTGGAGGAGTTCCAGGTGGCTCAAGAGAATTAAGGAACTCTGTTGTGTAATGGACAGCTTGACTTTTATCAAGGACTAAATCAACTGTTTTGTACTCCTTAGTGACTGTTGGAATCTTATTCATTAATTTGTGGTTAATCCTTGCTACTTCCTCATATTCTGGAGCAAGAATTGCCCTTTGACATAACCATTTATGTGAATTTTATTTATTACTGAAGTCTGGAAATACTCTGTTCTTCAATTCAGCTATGGAATTCACCATGATAGCAATATGAGCCAAATTGATATAACCAGTCCCGTCAAATGGTACTTCCCATTTCCTAATTAGAGGATCCAGGTTGAAAACTGCTCTGCACATTGGTCCCCATGTGATAAAGCCCGCACTTTAGTATTGAAGGAAATTTCTGTACCTTATTCCGTAGGTGTGAAGACTTAATGCATGCTTTAATTTCATCAGATCTTGTTCGTCTCGGAAAGACTGGTAATATCTGTCTGAAGTCTCCTAATAAAACTAATATAACTCCTCCCATAGATTTATTGTTGCCTCTTTTGTCCTTTAAGGTCTTATCAAGAGCTGCCATTGCACCTCTATGTGACATGGTGTAGTCATCCCAAATTGTCAGGTGGCATTGACGCAACGCTTCTGCTGAACATGAAATTTTGCTTATGTTACAAATTGGACTGTAGTTTGTGATCAGGTTTAGCGGTAATTTAAAAGCAGAATGATCTGTTCGTCCTCCTTTTTCGTTATCTTACTTTAGAGAGAAGCAATGTTGTTACAAATGCTTTATTTGTTCCACCAAGAGCATTAAGAAAGAAAATTCCTCCGCTTTTTTCTCTGTCTAACGAAATAATTTTATCATATGCACAACGTTTAGGTTCATGTTCATTCACAAATGCAGCCAACTCAGTGATGTTATAATTTGTTTCTCTTGCTATGTCTCTTGAAGTTAAATCACTAATTTGACGGTTTGATTTTGGCAGTCCAAAACCAAAACTCTTGCAAATTTTTGCCTCCCATGGCCAAAACGTGATCCTCAATTTTAATCAGTACTTGGTTAAAAATCGTTTCAGAGAACTGAATAATGATATCTGGGTTTGCCTGTTGAACTGCATAATATAAGTCCTCAGCCATGTCCTCATGATGTTTTATCCAAAGCTGTCGGGAACTACCACGTTGACACAAGTTCAGTATAATTGCAAAAAGGTTACGGATTTTCCTTGAAGAATATGATACTGATGATTCAGTCAATGCAAGGTCCCAATACTCATCATTTTCTAAAAACAAAACCTTTTTGATAGCATGCTTCCCTATAAGTTTCACACACATGACCTCGAATCTTGGAATGATTTCGGACCACGTACTTCAAGCAAAAGAAACCGTAAGTAGTAGCATTCTGCTTGGCTTGGGTGAACACTATAAACTCTTGCAAGAGCGTCATCCCCAAGTTTCCTCTTGTGCCATTTGTTGTTTCTCCAGGTGTAATATTTGGGTAACTGTGGGCAAGGGAGTTCTCTTGGATCTTCACCCACTTGACAAAACTCAAAAAAGCAGTAAGGGTAGTTTCTTTTGGAAAAAGTGCTTGTTGCAAGGCTGTTTGTCTTGTAAAGATAACCCTGTGGCCATTCTCCAGATGAACACTCAGATGAATGATGGCTGGGTGCCTCTCATGAATGGGAAAATTAAAGATGCGCCAAAAAGTCTCATTGGTACTGATGTATCTTCCTCTGTCATACTGTGCAACTTCATCATTTTTATTTATCTGCTGACTGCCATTCTGCATAAGAGTGTATGTTGCAGCATCTAGACCTTTATTTATATATTTGCAAACTGAGTTGCAAAAGCCAATATTGACTCTGGCTACCTGTACTCGTCTTTGCTTCGCTGTAGAATACTGATCATCTACATCTTCGGAAACTTTTTTGAAAATTAAAATGGGGATTAAATGAAAAAATGAGTTACGTGAATATCTTCACAAGAGTGATTGAAATAAATGGCGAACGTGGGACGCCGCACGCACGCACACACACACACACACACACACACACACACACACATACATACATACAGTATCAAGCATCAGATGAAATGAACGTGTGTGTGAGGGAGAGAGAGGGAGCAAGTGATGGGGTATGTTGTCATGTATACGTACGTACATACATAAATAAATATGCATGTATCTTTTTATATGTACGTGTGCGTGTGAGAGAGAGAAGAGGGCCACTTAGACATCTCTCTCTCTCTCTCTCTCTAACACACACATACACACACACGCGCACACATACAAAAAAGATGTATGCATATGTATTTATGTATGTACCTATACATGACAACATACCCCTTCACTCTCTCTCTCTCTCTCTCTCTCTCTCTCTCTCTCTCTCATACACATACATGAATGTATACACACGTACATACAAAAACACACGTGAGCATGTATAACTGACTACAACTACATAGAGCTGAACATGGCGCGCAAAAAGTAAATAAATAATAACTTTTTACGGAAATGAACGAATTGTGCTGGCTCAAGCGAAATTTGTGAACTTAGTAAATATTTCTTTCGGTAATTTAACGTAGTTGTTTACAAATAGCGAATTAAAACTTGAAATGAAAACATTAAAATAGAGAGTGAGAGATTTAGCAAATGAAAACGGAAAATTTCGCCGTTGCTACATGAATACCGTAAGTTGACATGGAGAAACCTTTTTTAAAGAAGCGAATCATATTTATATAAAGCAATAATATTTATTTTTAATAAAAAAATTAACTGAAGAGCTTATTATGTATCCGAGGTCAAATTAATCATGCATTCCAAGTATGGAAGCAAATCGCGCAGCCGTTTTCGCGTGAAAAGTGAAAGCACACACAGGTCTATTTTATATAAGAGATAAAACAAACTAATTACCTAAATTATTTTAAAACAGTAATATAAATACTACAGAACAAACTAACTGGCAGCTTTCTAAGGCAAAAGAACCTGCGAAAACTAGTGATATGCAAAGCAAAATTGATCGCTCTATAAAATTAACCGTCATGTTATTTATACTGACGAGGATAGTTCTTTTTCAAGGCTTCAGAGAGACTGACTTGGGCGTATTATTTTCGTTCGACTCTTACTCTTTGATGCCATTAATTTTTGGTTTTTCTCTACCCAGTTGTGGCTTTTTGGTAGAAAAGATCTGAACCTAAATTTCAGCTGTGTTAATCTTACATAAAAATGAAGACTTTGTCGTCTGTTTCTACTTGACACAACATTAAAAAAGCAGTAAAGGTTCCCATATACGCGGCCCGAGGTCGATTCCTAACATTGTAATGTTAATAATAATTAATGGTGGTGACCTAGCATCACCACAACTTCTGGCTGAAACTGCAAAATTTTGCATATTTCGTTACTCTTTACAACTAACTTCATTACTTATAAGATAACTTACGCGGAAGTATTTCAGGCATATACGTGGTTTGCCAGTGGTGATTAGCTATCGGGGGAAAACTTGCTCTTCTACATGAAGTTAGTGCAGGATTTTAAGTTACCAATCAGTGTAACGATTGATAGAGTACCTCTGTGTTATTTTTTACTAAAATGTTGTGAGAGTACTATAATCCTCCACTTCCTGAATCCGTAGTCCCTGGTAACAAAGAATGAACATAACTGCCACGTGAAATGATTTTGGGTTGATAAATCTCAAATTATAATTTTGACCATTGACTTCGATACATACCCACTCTTAGATTGATAATAACATCAGTAAGCGTTCTGATAATAAGTTTTTCTCTATCTTTGACCTTAAGAGTGTATATCGCTAAATACCTATGTGAGAGTAAGATAAGAAGCTCACTCATTTTGAAGTAGATTGACGGTTTTATCTAGTTTACGTGTGTGTGTGTGTGTGTGTGTGTGTGTGTGTGTGTGTGTGTGTGTGTGTGTGTGTGTGTGTATGTGTGTGTGTGTGTGTGTGTGTGTGCATATGAGTATGCTACGAATGGTGTTTCTTGTTTTCATATGGCTATAAATAAACCTCTCATACCTTAACAATGTGTTAATAGATAGAATAGACAAACTTGAATATGATTGAATGTGCAAAAAAGAAACTTAGCCCAGAATGATTCCAAATTTGTTATACTGATAAGTACTATCAACATATTTACCTATTGTATTGGGAACGATTTTGTTCAGCCTCATCCTGAGAGATTACATCTTTTACTTAAGCTGCTATTTCCATCAAAACTTGTCTCTTTGTAGAACTCTAAGCATGCGTGCTTATTATGTAAAATTGATCTATAAATTGTCAGATAAAATTAAACCTTTATCAGAAATACTGTTATATCCTTTAGTGCATTTAATACTTAGAATAAGAATCGACAGAATGTTGCCTTAATAGCTAATGATGAAAATCGACATTGTGTCTAATGTTGCCGTTTCAGTTATTCTAAACCAAAGAGACAAGGTAGTTGCTTTCATATCAAAACATCTGTCTAATAGTAAATCGGCTATCAATGAAGAAGCCATTGTAATTATGGAGGCTGCTTGTAATTGGGATCATCTTGCTGGGTGCCATTTTATTTTCATTACTGAACAACGATCAGTTGACTTTATGTTGGATTATAATTAAGTACACTAAAATTGAAAAAAAAAGAAGAAACGATACGAAATGGCATATCATGCCTGAATATTTTTTTACACATTAATTCTCGACTTGGATACGATATTGTTGTCATTCCAAGCATCTGAAATTCAAGAAATGTACCACTCATGAATAATAACAATACTTATTTTGTGCGATCTAAAAATCTGCCCTTTTCTACTGATGTTAAAAGTGCCTGTCCTTGTTAATTGTATGTCGAACTTAAACCTCGATTATTTGGCCCATTAGAAAGTATTCCGATCAAAGTTACTATGAAGAATTTTTGTGTCGACTTCAAAGAGCCATTTATATCATCATTATCTTGCAAGTATCTTTTTGCGATCATTGATGAATTCCAAAATTTTACTTTTGCGATACCCTTTCCAAATATCAGTTTTGTCACTGTTATGATATGTCTGGATAAAATCTTTATACAATGTCATCGATAGATATACTCACTCTGATAGTGGTGAAGATATATTCAGTCTGATGGCTCACAAAAGATGTAAATGATAATTTGAATAAAGGAGTAGTTGAGACATACAAAATTACACCCATGTGGCAATAACCAAGTTGAAGAGTACAATATCATTATCAGAAAAGTAGTCAAGTAAGTCACAAAACTCATGACTTCTCTGATTTTTGAGTACTTCTAGATGTACCTAATAATGTCCAATTATATTAAGCCAACAGCACACCATCAATAGCAACACATTACTGACCTGGCTTACACTTCCTAGTAAATTTCAATTACGCCTGTTCGCCCGGGATAGCAACAGTAGTTCATAAATCGATAAGGTAAAAGTAACCGGAACAAATCCACTATATGAATAAGAGGGATTTCAAAGGATAGACAATCAACAGCATCGTTGCGTGGTTTTGCACAATGCTCACTAACTAATGATATTGGAACGTCTACAGAATTGACAATGCAACATTCTCAGTACGAGATATTCTAGCTGCTGCTTCACCATAGCCAATACAAATGTTGCTTTCTTCTTTTCAACTGATTATATATAAGCCGGACGAAAGAAGACCACTGAAATTCGGAAGCCAAATTGAGTATCCAGGTCTTCTGACAGATTTTTTTGTTAGTTGGTATTTTTTTCTTAAAACCTTAACACAATTCTCGGGCCAAATTAGTGTGACACAATATGTGATAAGGCTGGTCTTTGAACTACAAGTAGAATCCAACCGACGGGCTTCTACACAGTTTCCATCTACTCAATTTTCTTTACAAGGCTCGGATCGACACTAGGTTACACTAGAAAACATTTTCCCAAAACGTAGCACAATGAGATCGAACCCAGAACTTCTTGGCTGGTCCACATTACAGCTGAGTAGGGTAGAGCAATGTAAAATGAAGCACCTTGGTCAAGAACACATCGTGCCAACCAGTTCAGGAATTAAATCCACGGAGCTATGCTCCTGAGCCGAACATCCTAACCACTAGGGCATGCACATTCACAATGGTGAAAACCTTCCTGAGATCAGGTAACTTCCATCTGGTTTTTCAATCTGCTGAAGATAGCAGCCAAATCTCTCTAAAATCTCGTTTAGTCTTAAAAATAAAATCTCACGTAAGATATTGTAGTATCTAATTTAGAAAAACACAGGATTTGTGTTTTAATACCCTCTGGGTTTGTTGATGAAGGTGCATAAACTTTGATATTTGTTACAATTGTATATTTGGGTAGATTGACTCATGCTGTCGTAAGTCTGTCACTTGCTCCTTTACAGTCTTCTGTTAACTTTTTACAATTCATTTCTAACAAGTAAAACTTAAACCAGCATATCTCAACGATGCGTTCAGACCAAGTAAAAGATAATTTATAAGCTACAGGATTAAGCCAAGCGGAGACGTTGCATCAACTATGCAATACAAATTACAGATTTATTCTGGTTAAATATTTCAACAAGTATAACTCTCGTTCTGTATCATGCTTATTGCTAATACATACATAACATACATACATAACATACATACATAACATACATACATAACATACATACATAACATACATACATAACATACATATAGTTGTTCTTTTTGTTGTTGTTTAGCTTATATACAGAGAGAGAGGGGGAAGAGAGGGAAAATAATCGATTTTAAAATAGATTTTTCCTAATAATCAACCGTTTCCGAATATAATACTAAAAGTTTGCTTTCTAAAAAAATTACAAGTGTTTATGATATCGCTACATTTATCTGTAGTGAATCAAAACAACTACTATTTCATCAATACCATTTATGTAACAATCAAAAGTTAAAACAGACGGAAATAAATCAGATTAATTTAGAAATGAAAGAGCGCAATTAGATTAAAAGTACGAACAAATTATTGAAAATAAATAAGAATTGTAACTGCACTTACAAATGCTAAGTATTGTATGAAAATATTACTTTGTTTTGTGATTGTGTATAACTTTTTTTAGTTTGATCTGAAGATATGGCTTGGAATTTTTTTAAACAAGACTTTAGAAAAACAAAAGACTTAATCACAAACAACTAACGATGTAGAGAAAATGTTTGAAATGCGTTCTATTGACGTTAATGGTTATACATCAACTTGTCAATATCAAAGGAAACCAAAATGGTTGTTTACTTACAAACTAAACTTGTTTCCACACCAGTAACTATTCTAAAGATAATACTCGTCCTTAGGAAGAGAAATATTAGTAGAAATTTTTTATGTAAGTAGTTTACTTGTAAACTTTGTGTCGCATAAGAGATGCTTAAAACAAATGATATATTCCCAGCCGGATTAAAGAAAGGGGATTTTTTACTATTCGAAATTAATTCAAGAAATTTCCAACAAGAGAATCTTTGTTCAGTCGTTCGACCAGAACGAAAATTGGAGTCAAATCTTCTTCAAATACTAGTCTACTGTTTTTTTTTTGTTTTTTTTTTTTTGTTGTTTTTTAATGGTTCGATATAAAGGATAAACTAATATTATACATAATACAACACAATGATCTAGCAGAGTCGTTAGCCCGCTGAGCGAAATGCTTAGCGGCATTTCATCCGTCTTTTCGTTCTCGGTTCCAATTCTGACCAGGTCGACTTTTCGTTTCTGTTGTGTCGACGCACCCAAGCGAAGAAGTAGGATCGCCCAAGACATATAAATAGAGGTAGTCTAGCCGTGGCAGAGAGTTGAGTAGCTGTCGTGTAGCGGTTGAGTACAGATCATCCGAAGGTGTTAGATAGCAATAGCTTGAGACATAACAGTTTCCTCCTTTCGCAGTCGATAAAATAAGTATCAGTTGAGCACTGGATCGATGTCATCGACTCCCCTCTCCCCCACAATTGCTGGTCTTGAGGCAAAATTTGAAATCAATACTAAATATAACGCAATGGCTGGTCACGGCTGGAATACCAGCCCAAACAAGCATAAGGAACACATTTGCACAAAATTAGCTGTAACAGCATTAGTTTCACTCGCTCCAAGCACTTTGGGTAGATACACACTATCAACAATAAGCGAGTAACAGCGACTATTGCATTCAGAGCAAGTCACCTAACCCGCCTCTGCTGTAGCCACCACCGGAATCTATCAGTGTATAAAAATAGGCAGCACAACAGAGAGAATGCAACATATTGAATGTCGCATTGCACAGTACCCGTTATAGTATTTAGTTAGACGGAAGCATGTTATGACTGGCAAGGTGAATTTGTGGCTCGTGTCTTCTTGATTTGGACTTTTCAACGGTTACATAACAGCAACAATGACAGAAAGCATTATTTGAACCTAGGGTCTCGTGTAAGTCAAAAATATTGTAGTTCGGCTGGTTGTTTCGATGGTCATTTTCAACCAATTAATAAAGCAAATAATCAACTAAAGCTTATTTCTAGCATTCAAATGTATAATAAATTATTTAAAAGCAACAGCCAGATCCGTTATAGAATTCTCAAAAACTAAATTGTGGGAAAGCGGATGTGATAAGATGTCTAAAAACAGATATAAGCTGATCAATTTAATATGTATTTTATATTTTATGTCTACACTGATTTAACATGTTTGTTATTACCGACAATCTGACCTTAATAAACATCAAGCTCAGAAAGAAATTTGAATGAAGGAAGAAATACTAGTGACGGAAAACGCTAACTGAAACCAAAACACATTAATCAATTTATGTTATTCATAACAATAATATTTCTTAATGTACGATCGTTTATGAATCCCATTAATTAAATCTTTTAGCGATATCTTAACATTAGTTTTTCTTTAAAATACAAATAAAAACTTTACGAAATATTTCCTTGCCGCGTATTTACAAGTATATGCCTATATCTGAATCTGTATGTGCGTACGTGAATGAGCTTAAAAATATAATTGAATTCAAACCAATAAATTGTTGTGTGTTTATGAAATAAAGTCACGGAGTTTACTTCAGACACAACAGAGTAGATGAGATGCTTCATGTTATCTAGCCAATGTCTGATGGCTTTGCATGTAAATCGAGACGTATTATTTGATTTGTTTTCCATCCCTTTTTAAAAAATAAACGTGCCAAAATTAAAATGAGATTGATTTCACGATGCATCTCGGTAGCAACCGAGAGGAAATTTCGCCTTAGCTCATACCATTTTACATTAATCCTTCAAAACATCTATTTATCAATTTTATCCCAGCAGCAGCAACAGTAGTAGTAGTAGTAGTAGTAGTAGTAGTAGTAGTAGTAGTAGTAGTAGTAGTAGTAGCAGCAGCAGCAGCAGCAGTAGTAATTTTCGTTATTGTTCAAGTTAACCCATAAGGAAGCGGGTGAAGAATTAGCGAGAGGTAAATTACTTGAAATATTGGAGTAATCACAAAACTTTTTCTGTATACCGATGGCGTTATAGATTCTTGGTATACGATTTACCATTTCTTTGTTTCACTCAGTGGACTGCGGCTGTGTGATAAGTAGCTTGCTTACCAACCACATGGTTCCGGGTTCAGTCCTAGTGCGTGGCACCTTGGGCAAGTGTCTTCTACTATAGCCTCGGGCCGACCAAAGACTTGGGAGCGGATTTGGTAGACGTAAACTGAAAGAAGCCCATCGTATACATATGTGTGTGTGTGTGTGTGTGTGTGTGTGCGTGTTTGTCCCCCAACATCGCTTGACAACCGATGTTGGTGTGTTTACTTCCCCGGAACTTAGCGGTTCGGCAAAATAGACCCATATAATAAGTACTAGGCTTACAGAGAATAAGTCTTGGGGTCGATTTGCTCGACTAAAGGTAGTGCTCCAGCATGGCCACAGTCAAATGACTGAAACAAGTAAAAGAATAAAAGAATATATAAACTCGACTCTGTTGGTCACGAATGATCATGGTGCACCGAAGAGGTTCCCTTCCGGAGTACAAGTCTGGGCAGAAAGTCGCCTCACCGGCGAACGTACAACCTAAGATTGTTTTTCATGGAAGACCAGCAGTCGCCCATACCGGCCTCCCCTCTCCACGCCATTGATGTTATCCAAGGCAAAGGTTAGGTTGATACAGCTCGGTCTCAGTAACGTCGCAACTCATTTCTACAGCTGAGTGGACTGGAGCAACGTGAAATAAAGTGTCTTGCTCAAGACAAGAACACAACACGCAGTCCGGTCCGGGAATCGAACTAACAACCTCACGATAGTAAGCTCGACGCTCTAACCACTGAGCCTTCACAATATATACA
>NC_068983.1:115503590-115509906 GCF_001194135.2 Octopus bimaculoides
GAACAGGTCGCGGTTTCAAAGCGACTAAAATATTTTGACAAATTAAAATTGAATGTTGAAATGAATCTAACGGTTTTTGTGTGTTTTCCAAATGGCTTATAAACACCTTCCACGATGCAATTGTTTTTGTTTCAGCACACGATCTCAGATTAAGTCACTTGCTATGCAAGTACATCTTCGTAATATGCGTGTGTGTGTATGAAGGGTTTCTTTCAGTTTCTGTCTACCAAATCCACTCACAAGGCTTTGGTTGGCCTGAGGCTATAGTAGAAGACACTTGTCCAACGTGTCACGCAGTTAGAATAAACCCGGGACCATGTAGTTGAAAAGCAAACTTCTTACCACGTATTTTCTTATCACTTTTCTATAATTTATAGCTAGCTTTGAGTCAAGAAAAGCAATCAGTTTAATGTAAGAAAATTGCTGATACTTGAAGATTGTCAAGTGACTTCGGTATACCATACATATATACATACATACATACATACATACGTACATACATACATACATACATACATACATACATACATACATATGTATGTTTGTTTGTATGTATGTAAGCCGAATACATACACAGAACAAACTGAGTGTAAAATATATAATCTATATACTTTAATAACTGATAGATAAACTAATTGCTAAGTCTCTCGTAACTTCAGTCTAGATCGTAATTTTTTTTCTTTTCGAATATTTTATTTTACAGTATCATATAATATTGGAGTTTATAGGTTTATCTGTTTATTTATTTCACTTTTCCAATACACTTCTATTATTATCATCATCATTATCATCATTATTATTATTATTATTATTATTATTATTATTATTATTATTATTATTATTATTATTATTATTATCTGTGTTTTTGATACGATCACTTGCCGGGTCAAGCCCAGCGACCTAGGGCCAGTGAAGGTTAACAGATATTAAAGATGTAATTGAATAATTGAAAGGTTGGGGAGAGAAAGTGGGAAGGACTGTACAGAAATACTTTCATACAACACAACAGATTTTTTTATTAATATTATTATGTATAATGAAAGATAATAAAAAGATAGGTTTAAACAATATATAAATTATGATAGCATTATAAATTTGAAATTAAAGTGAATCTAATTTTAATTATAAGTATATTACATGAACACTTTAATACAAATCATTTAATTTAAATTAATAGAGTCTTTCTAAGGATATAGGAGATGCTTGTCAGCACAATCTCTTGAATTCTTGTGAGAGATAGATCTCCTGGGACGTTATCTAGATGTTTCTGACATCCCTTTTTTTTTTGTCAAACCCAGCATACCTACAATAACAGGGACAGTTTTCGCTTTATGATGTCATATTTTTTGTATTTCAATTTCTAGATCTTTATATTTACTGACTTGGTCAAATTCCTCAACAGATATATTCTTATTAGTGGGTACACTTACATCTATTAGTACGCTTTTTCTTTCCTGTCTTTAATAATTATGTTCGGTCAATTATCCTGGATTGTTCCGTAAGTACTATCAGGAAAATCCCAGTGGTTGGTAATATTTTCTCCTTCAACAACTGACTCAGGATGGTGTTAGCAGGAGTGTTGGTTTGGTAGTACTTAGATATGTTAGCAGGAGTGTCGATTTGGTTGTACTTACACATGTTGTAAATGTTGTCCTACTCTATCCTGATGATTTTAGTATCCTTTTGGTCTTAGCACAGAACAACTCGAAGCAAGATAGTTTCTTATTTTATCAGACTTGTTGCATAATCTGCATTTTGAAATCTGTTCCATGTTTAAGAATATTTGTCTGGTAATTTCTGATAACGACCTTAGGTCTTATGCCGTCAGTAGGAAGCCTTTAGTCTCTGCTTTCAATCCTGAACTCTTCAGGATGGGTTGTATCTTGGGTTGTATCTTGGTCAACATCGGCATTTTGGCTTTGGAGGGCATATAGTCTTCGCCGAGACTTCTGACTCCATCGTTCCAGCGACACTACCCACACTCCTTTTCTTATCATTTTGTCTAAGAGAGTTTTGAAAACTCACCTGTTCATAGAAAAGCGAAATCTATAAACCTGTCTCCTTACATTAAAGCAAAATAGAAGTAAAAATTATGCCTATAACATCAAATCATATGGTTGCGATACAGCCAAGCGCTGAAATTTCAAGCTCTTAGAAATGGCAGCCTAATCTCTCTCGAGTAAAACCCTTCTGTCATGAAAGAAAATGCATACTGGATAATGTAATTCGAATTTCATTGGATGCAGCGGATGGTCAAGGCTGGAACATCTATGATCATATGTCTCGCTATCCGATCAGGACTTACGTAAGGTTAAACAAAAACAACAACAATCATTGCTCTAAAGTTATACTCACTCGCTCCGCAACTTTGTCATCCGGCGACAATAATTTATAAGAAATCTTTAACTCCAGACCAATAATAAGTTTTCATTACTTTCTGTGTATAACAGTCACCCTTTGACACTCAGAGCTAGTATTATGAGAAAAAGAAAACTTCCTGCTGATCTGAATCTCGTTTAATGTTCAGTTACGTGACAGATTTGATCAAAAGCAAAATAATAATAATGATGATGATGATGATGATGATGATGATGATGATAATAATAAAACGTCAGTTGATGAACGGAGAAATACAAAACGAGAACAGTAAATAAGGAAAAAACAATCTATTTCGTACATCAAACTACGAAAACATTTCCATTAATAAAAGTTTTGTTTTATCCATCCTTCTTGCTTACGCAGACATATTCATCAATTGGGTATTAATTGTATAAATAATAAATAATGTGTACATTGTCGATCGATCGATCGACAGACAGACAGACAGACAGACAGACAGAAAGATAGATAGATAGATAGATAGATACATAGATAGATAGATAGATAGATAGATAGATAGATAGATAGATAGATAGATAGATGTAGACATGTGTGTGTGACGGTGGGCGTGTATGTATGTGTAACATGTGTGTGTGTGTATGATGTATCTAAATATAGATATATATATATATATATATATATATATAGTGTGTGTGTGTATGTATGTATGTATGTATGTATGTATGTATTCTATTGTAGGTTTCAGCCAGAGGCTATAGCAACGCAGGGACACGGGCATTAAAAACAATTCCTGGCAGCGTTTGCTTGTGTGTGTGTGTGTGTGTGTGTGTGTGTGTGTGTGTGTGTGTGTGTGCGCGTGCGTGTCTGTCTATTTGTTTATCAGTTTGTATGTATGTATGTATGTATGTATGTATGTATCTATGTATGTGTGTGCGTGTGTATATGTGTATATGTGTGTGTGTGTGTCTGTGTGAACGTGTATTTATGGGTATGCATGCGTGCGTTCGTGTTTGTGTGGGTGTGTACGGCTGAATAGTGAGAGCGCTGAAGACCAACACACATTTTCTATTACAGGCTGTTGTTATTTCCCTCTAACTGCTAGTACGGAACTGCTGCTTCATATCCAAACATTATAGACCAAATCTAACGATGGCCATCTAAGACTTTACTCGCCAAAACAGAACGACATTAGGCACTATAAAGCTCTCTCTCTCTCTCTCTCTCTCTCTCTCTCTCCTTTCGTCACGATAGTTCCTATCCCTCTAAATTTAGAATCTGCAAACTTCACTGCTTGCTCCGCTTCACCTCCTCTCGTGATTCCCCAACCACGCACTAAACATTTCGCCCCGAAGGTTTATAGCCAAGACTGAACTTCTCTGGAACTCCCCACCTCCTCATAACTTCGCTCTAATCTGCATTGAGTTCAATAATCTTCTAAGTTTTGAGCACTGCTGTTTTTCATCGGAATCAACACCAATAATAACGGTTTCAAATTTTGGCACAAAGCCAGCAATTTTATGGGAGGATGTAAGTCGGTCGCATCAACTCTAGTGTTAAGTACCACTTTAGCATTGATACTTATGTTATCGACTCCGAAAGAATGAAAAGTAAAGGTGACCTCGACAGAATTTGAACTCAGAGAGTATAGATCCACAAGAAATACCGTTAAGCATTTTATCCGGCGCAATAATGATTCTGCCACCTCACCACCATAATTAATACTAATAATCCTTTGTACTATAGGCACAATTCCTGAAATTTGGGGTGTGGGGAGGAGCTAATCAAGTACTTATATCAGTTTATTGACACCGAAAGAAAAATTGACTTTGGTGAAATTTGAACTCTGAGCGTAAAGCCGGAAGAAAAACCGCCAAGCATTTAATCTAACACGCTAACGATTCTGCCAACTCGCCACCTTAATCAATATTAATAATAATGGTTTCGAATTTTGGCACAAGACCAGCAGTTTAGTGGAAGGGGCTAAGTCGATTATACCGACCCCAACACTCAACTAGTACATATTTTTCGACCCACGAAAGAGATGAAAAGCAAAGCTAGCCCCGACAGAATTTGAACTCAGAATGTAAAGACGGACGAAATGCCACTAAGTAATTTGCCCGGCTAGGTAATTTGCTAATGATTCAGCCAGCTCGCCACCTTAATCAATATTAATAGTAATGGCTTCAAATTTTGACACAGGGCCAGCAGTTTTTGAGCGGAGGGCGAAGTCGATTACATTGGCCGCAGTGTCCAGCTGGTACCAGCTAACACCTTAGTCAATACTAATACTCTTTTTTACTATAGGCACAAAACTTGAAATTTGGCGGGAGGGAACTAGTCGATTACATCGAACCCCAATGTTCAAAAGGTACTTACTTCTTCAACCCCGAAAGGATGAAAGGCAAAGACAACCTCGTCGGAATTTGAACTCAGAACGTGCGGCTGGACAAAATGCCGCTAAACATCATTTTCTCCGACGTGCTAACGATTCTGCCCACTCACCGCCTACTTAGTATTTATGGTTGGTTACCCTCTAAATGTTACATAACCTTCTATGGAATTAGCCAATGTTATATTTATAATCAATTGTAAAATAGTATTGTTGTTATTGATAATATATTTATTGTAATTATACAATGAGATTTCTTTTAACTTTTATTTATTAACTGGATTTTTTAATCAGTATTCGTTTAATCATTCTTACAAGCACCGTGAAATTTAGAAAACAAATTGAAATATAATTATGGTATTTATATAACCTGTAATTCACTCCACAGTCACAGAAATATGTTGTCAATATACCCATCATATGATTAAAGTAACGCTCAAATATAATAGATATATTTAACCAAATGTCTTGAAATCAAAACTGCTTGCTCCAAAGCTATTTCTTTAAACATGAAGAGATTATCGTAATTTCTACTCAAGACTAACTCTCTCTAAAAAAGATGTCTTTCGTCTATAGATAAAAACCCATGATTCGTGAAATGAGAATTAAAAAAAGAAAAGAATTGTAGTTTTAGTATTGTATCTAAATTTAGTATAAGCTACCAGGCTACCAGAATATTTGTTACATAGGTAAGGAGTAGCCATTGCTACGTCTCCAAGTCTCTGAAGATTTAGATGGGGGTGGAGGGACTAAGTCAGAAAAGGCAGGACAGCCCATTTTTTGCGCGGGCCTTCAAGACTGAAGTGCAAAAAGAAAGAAAGTATCCAGTTTGGAGTATTTCCTTTCTTTTTTGCACTCTGTCGCAAAACCTGGAGCTTGTAGCAAAGTAGGCATCGATAAAGGCACCCAAATTTCAGGTGGTGGTTTTAACCATCCGATAGATTAAATCTATCATCCAAACACGAGCTGAGTCAATCTGTCTGGCTTTCTACTCTACTTACAAGGCTTTGATCGAGTTGAGACTATTACAGACAATACTTGTCAAAGACACCACATGATTACGACGCGAACTTCATAATGGTGCTAACGCCTTTCTCCTTAACCTTAAAGATTTCCTACTTGTTACATAAATTATAGAGAGTTATGAAGTTGGCAAAGATTTAATACAGTACATTAGAGTACCTACAACACACAACAATCCACTAAACTTTATCCGAGGGGAATTAAACCTACACCGCGAATATGTGAAAGTCTACATTCACTGACACTCATTGCCCTTGTGTCCGCTCTTTCTCCTTCCACTGAGCTACTACAATATTTGAATTTTCAAGAGAAGCGCATTAACTTAAGATCTTAACGACATTGGCATCTCTTGGTAGTCGGCTCGACGTAATTGGAATTACGGTAAAAACTGTATCAATCTCCTGTCGATAATTATTGATACAATGTAATACAGGCTAAGCGACTTGTGCAGTATTGGAAACGAAATTATAAACCGCAAGAAAAAAAACCTACATTGTTTGCTATTGTTTATTCCACTTTTTCCAACGATAACTATTCATTTTTTTTGTTTTAGATCGGAAGAGC
>NC_068983.1:115511922-115513385 GCF_001194135.2 Octopus bimaculoides
GTTACTTCATGTGCTCTTTCTTGGTTCCTCTCCGTTGGTGAAGGGCAGTCCGCTCTAATGTGACCTAAATGGCCACATTTGAAGCATCAAGGGATTCTGCCCTCCACCCTAACTCTTAATACCGTATCTCCAACTGTTATCGTCTCCACCGTTTTTTCTATACTTTCTACTGATCCTTGAATAATTAACTCCAACGTCTGCCCCTTCCAGTTCATTGCTTCTGTCTTGGTGGTCCAGAGGACTGCTATTTCGTTCTCATTGCCTGGGAGAACGGCAGCCGCTACCCAGGCCACGTCAATTTCAGGTGGAGTTCCTTCTACCCTCACCCTGGAAGCCCTCTTTCCAAGGTACGTGGGTAGAAACATCACACTTTCTGTTTTCAACAGGGTCGCCGAAATTTGCTTTGCCTTGGTTGCCTCTCTGAAGCAAACCTCCACCGTGCCATTTCTGTTTCCCCTGGCAAGATATGTGATGCCTTGCCAGATAGGTCTTGGTGCTTCTTCTATTGTTCTATTGCTATTACTTCTATCTTCTTTTCCTCTATGGAGAATACCTTGTAGATGATAGTCTTCTCTTGTATTCCTTCTGAAATTCCTTGGAGTGGTGACAGTTTTACATCACCACTCTCTCTATGCAGCATTTTCCGTAATTCTTTAAGTTCGTTAGGTCGACTTCTTTATTTCATACTTCCGTGGCACTTGAGTAGCTCTTTTCTTTTTTGTTCATTCTTTCATCTATCTTCTTAATTGCATTCACCAGCTCCTCCTCCGAAGAAGACAGCCCCGAAGAGCCATAATCTTCATACAACATTATTCTGGTTGTTTCAAGGCAGCACAGAACAGTTGACAAAAGTGTTTATGGAACACTACAACAATCAAACAATAGTAAATTAAACGACAATCAAATAATACAAATTTAACTCATCAAGTTTTTCTCCACAACTGACTGACCTCCTACAACGACTGACTGTCTGACTTTATAGTGTCTGACTTTCTCACGTGGGAAAGAGTATACCATTTCCACCACAACAATATTTGTAAACGGTGCTCTGCACTATATAGTTAACTATAAACCTTCTGATGGTAACAAGGTTGCATCTCACAAATCTATGAAAACTCGTGCTATCCCATATACTTACGAAATAACGAGATCATTATTACATAACATTTATGGTTATGACACCAATCATGGTTAATACGAAACAGCTGTAAAGATAAGATTACTACATATTTCTTTGTTTATTTGTATTTCATGTGAATGCACCTATTACACCTACTTAGGTATATATATTAATACATACATACGCATTTTTGTATACATATATATCTTGTATATAATAATGTATATATATTATATATATAAACCTGGGAATTTTCATGGTGGTGCTCCAGCACGACCGCAGCCACATGGCTGAAAGGCATAAATAAATAAATATACATACATATATATATGCATACATATAT
>NC_068983.1:115518292-115519253 GCF_001194135.2 Octopus bimaculoides
CTTGATCCTTGGATCTTACATTTACATATTATGATATATATATATTTAAACTCATAGCACAAAGGTCAAGAACGATTATCACAACACAATCTATGCGCCACTCGAACGACTCTACCGACTAGCTACCTTATACATATGTATGTACATATGTATGCTTTTCAGTAACTCGAACGATTTTGTTTGCTACTCTATCGCTCATGATAGCACAAAAGACATTACTGGTCCAGAACAGTTAGCTGTGTTCATCAGACTAGCCATACCAGATTTCTAGATTTACGAAGAATTTCTCACGATGCGTTCCATTCATGGCTTAACCAACTGGACAGATATATTTCGTGAATTCCATGCAAACAAGCACATTTAGATTGATTAAAGCTGTTTTCGGTTCCCGCAGATGGAGGTCTTCAAGGACCCATTGCCAGATGGTGAGCAGAGGACAATCTCACTCCTGGCCACAGCGACTTAGCAATGACATTTTTTGGTGTATACTGCATTATATACCAAATATCATTACTAAGTCGCTGTGGCTAATGTAACAGAAGCCGTAATATCAATAGTAAACTGGATCGTAATTTCAAGCGGTTTCTGACTATGGTAACGTGTTGTTCGATGTGAAGCTGACATCCGCATTCAAGGCTAGTTAGCTACCTGACTTCTGGAGTCTAATCCTAGAGGGGCAAATATCCTAACTTGATTGCTGATGCACTGAAAAATGTCTCTGTATTTGATTCAACATATGTGTGGATATCAAAGCAAGTATCGCAACCGATTGACTGACCATCATATCAACCAGCTTTTGCGTACTGCATCTTCCCCCATGAGCCCTCGTTTTGACAAACTAGTTGATAATCGAAAGCAAAATCAAGTTTCACATTAAATTCCATTGCTCTACTATTTTTTGTTATGGTTTTCCCTCTATAAATATAATAAAAGTTTTCCTTAATTGACTCGTGTTTTACAC
>NC_068983.1:115519644-115521208 GCF_001194135.2 Octopus bimaculoides
TGCGCCTCCACAAACACTTTTTGGTGCGCATCCTAAAATAATTCATGTTTTAGGTCCGGTCCGGATATTAAAATGGTTGAGAACCACTGATCCATGAAATATCATTATCACATTGAATTTTGCTGTTATCTATCATTAATATAATTCATATTTATTCGGATATGTTATGTAAAGTTACAAGATGTAATTATATCAGCATTTAATTGTTCGTATTGTTACTGCTGTTGTCATCAAACCATTTCATCCCTGATCGAGTATACTTATGCCCAAGTGTGTTCCAGCCATGGCCTTCCACAATTTTGTAGATCAAATGCTTTCTTTAATTTTCAGAGAAGAAAACATTAAACAATGTGTGATTTGAAGGAAAGTAAAGTGTTATTCCTAAGAAGTTGAGTGACCTCGTATAGGCTCCTTTGTTGATATGTTGTGAATTGTGTTGATCCTGTTTGTTCATAAGCCTAACGTTTATTTACTGTAAAATATTTAGTCATACGCGATACGATAATCAGGACTAAACCTGAGACAGGAACAGTTACTCCCCTTCACAATAATTTCTTTGGAAAAAGTTATTTCTCATTACTAGTTTCTGGTTGTTGTTGCTGCTGCTTTTATTAAACTACATATTTCGTCAAGGTAGCTTAGCTACTTTAAACCTATTCTCCCTATTATCCACCCCACATTTAAAATGTGTTTGCTATATCTCTGTAAATATGCCAATAAATAATGTACACAGGCATGGCACTGTGGTTAAGCTCGCTCTCTCCCCACACGGTTCCGTGTTCAGCCTCACTATATGGCTCGCTTGGGGTCTCATACTATAGCCCTTCGTCGAACAAAGCCTTTTGAATGGATATCGAAGTTGTGAGAAGCTCATCGGGTTGCGCGCGCGCGCGTGTTTGTGTGTGTCTTTGAATAACTATTCCCCCCCACCACCACCACCACCAACAAGTGTTGCTTTGTTTACAGCCCTATAACTTATGGATTCGGCAATAAACACTGATAGAATAACTTATCAGGCTTTAAAAAAGGTTCAATCGATTTGTTGGCTAAACACTTCAGCCGTTGCCCTAGCATAGTCACAGATGAATGACTGAAACCTTCCATAAAGTATACTTTTACTCGCTTCAATGACTATCCAACCATCCATAAAGTTTCATTGACTGAAATAATTTTATGAATGGTTTCAGCCATTGGACAACTTTCAGTCCCAACATCTGAAAACGTTAAATTGTGGGCCAAAAATTTACGGTTGTTCCATAAAGCTAAAGTAATTAGCGTCTAAATTCGGCGGTGAATTTCCAACGGGCTGTTTAGCTTAGTGGTGTAGCACTCAACCGGAGTATTTTGAGGGATATGGGTTCGAATCCCATGACTGGTTGGCAACAAATCTTTCCGTTTTGTAAGGGTCATTTACTCTGTATTTCTGCTGCTCTAATGATAACTCTGCGTTTGAAAAATATCACCTTCTTATTTGTATCTTACAAATTGTACGATATTGTACGATATAAATAAGATGATACTTTTTAGAAGGCAGAGTACATGCATACCTACATGTATGTATGTG
>NC_068983.1:115521218-115521933 GCF_001194135.2 Octopus bimaculoides
TATTAGCGCTTTCGTTCGTCTTTCTGTGAAAATACAGAGATCTTGCTTATTTATATAAAACAGGTGGGGTTTTTTTTTGGGGGGGGTATAACAGAACATTGTTTTGTTTTTTTGTTTTTTGGGGGTGAGGCTTTGAAGACAATGGAAGATGTATAAGCAGATAGATAGATAGACAGGCAGATAGAGAGATAGATAGATAGATTGATAGTCAGAGTGATGGATGTGGTAAAAGAGAGAGATGGATGTAGTAAAAGAGAGAGAGAAGGGCCATTGTATTGAAATGGTCTTTTTAAGGGGTGTCAAATAAATAAATAAATAAATAAATATTCATTTATTTATTTATTTATTTATTTGCGTAGAAGATCACTTTTCAAGGTACGGTCTAATAGTGTTTTCTTAAACCGAATATGCCTTCATTGATGTTCTTGTCCAAGTTTTAGATGCCCGAGATCCCTTAGGAACAAGGTGTTATCAAATTGAAAAATATCTTAAAAAAGAGAAACCTCACAAGCAGTTGATTTTTATTTTGAACAAAGTCGACCTTGTTCCAGTGTAGGTTACGGTAAGTTAACAAACTTCACAATATGTATAGAGACATATAATAAAGGCGGTGCTCCAGCATGGCTGCAGTCAAATGACTGAAACAAGTAAAAGAGTAAAAGAGTAATAACCTAGGTAATGCCGAGTCTTCTGAAGAGGAGATCGCACGCTTGTG
>NC_068983.1:115524115-115532903 GCF_001194135.2 Octopus bimaculoides
ATATATACAAGAAATAATTTTTACCTCTTTTTATGGAGACAAAAGGAAAAAGAAGTGCTCAAATGAAATTGAGACAGAGACCAAAAACATTGATTAGAGAACATATATACACATATATTCCTGTACGCACGCACACATATATGTGCGTGTACATATATGTGTGTATACATATATATGTGTGTGTATGTATGTATGTATGTATGTATGTATGTATGTATAGATAGATAGATAGATAGATAGATAGATAGATAGATAGATAGATAGATAGATAGATATCATAGCCGTCACTCCAAAACAAATATGACGAGGTAACATGTCACATGCTTTTACCAATTGTTTTAGGTACTCTGCAATCGCAAACACACACACACACACACACACACACACACACGCACGCACACACACACACAGAAGATGCGTCTGCGCCCGCACGCGTGTGTGTATTAAATGCCGGGTCAGTCAACAACCTTTCTTAATTTCGTTATTCTACTAAATAAAAATATCGATGTTTATTCAATTTATACAGAGACGTTATTTGACAATATGAGCACTAAATCTTTATTTGCTGTACAAATCCGAATTAAACTTGATAGATATTCACAGCTGCATGTGTATGTGTGTGTTAGTGTATGAATGTGTGCGTGCGTGTGTATTTTGTGTGTAGTTTTTGTGGTTTGTAATGTGGGGGTGTGTTGTCTGAACGTGTTTATACTTTATTCGAATTGATTGTTAAGATATTGGAGTTTTATATGAGCCGTCAATAAACTTGGATGGACCCCTACCCACCCACTCCTCAATCTAATTCTCTGGGAACTTTCCGTGTTTGGCAACATTTCATGTCCGAAGTAAATTTAATTTCTCGTAATTTCAATTCAAACTGACTTCTCATATTTATATGAAAGAGAAATCTCAAATTAGAACTATTTTTCAACTTACTTTGTTTAGTGAGAGGTCCAGCGTCAATGGAACGAATGTTTATGTCTAATATTATATAGAAAGAAACGAAAGCATCAAAGTAGTTAGCTATATAATAGATACTATTGATTTGATACAACACTGTGCTGTAGTCAATAGCCTAGATGTTTGCAATAATTGGTAGATTATAGTTAAACTACGTCAGTAGAACTGAACTGGTGATCAACTTAACTGTTTGGTCTGCAATTCATAGGCCTCTTTTCGAATCTAGTGCGTGCCACAATGAGATAGACAATTTACTACTATTGAACAAGTCTGATGCCAATAGTCGATTCTTAAAGCGGTTGCATAATTGGTATAGTTGTTGGACAAAATATCTTCTGCTATTTAGTTACATCACTTGCGTATCTATATTAGAAACCTATATTTGAATGGCAAAGAATAAAGTACAACAAGAATATGGCGCGCTATTTCTCTCTTCCTGCACAACCACTTTCCCTGTTTACCTACACCACCGCGAATTTTCATTCACATTATTCCACCTAACAAAGGAACAACCTGCCAAAAATGATATAAAACGAGGAACATACAACGTAAACCAGTTTGGTGACAGTAAGCAAGTCGAAACTTCGAAGCTACTGTCATTCCTTGTAAAGATTAATAAATTAATACACATGTAAGAACGACCGTGCGAACCAAAGGAGAAATGGTGACGAATGGAAGGCTCCTTTTTAAACGCGTCACACGGTCGACACAAAAAATATAAAATGGTAAATATGTTATAATTCTATAACATAGAGAACTAAGAAATGTGCCAGTAAGATACAAGATAGGAACGCAACCGATAGAGATGTATAACAGTAAGATTTATTGGAGCATTAAATCGTATGTCTGTGTGTGTGTGAATGCGACATAATAAAACACAATATAAGACTGGCCGTCATGTAAAATAAATGAGTGTGTGCAAGTAATACATGTATGTGAATGCGAGCGATACATAGTATTGATAAGAGTCAGTAACACGTATAAGAATATATACCAGTTCTTAGTTAGAGTACACAGTAGTATTGTAGGTCTGTATATAAGAAGTTAAGGTTAAGGCAGAGCGGTCACTCGTCGTGATGTTGGGGCTTCTATGCCGGGCCGGATTCTTGAATACAGATGTTCTTCGCAGGCTGCGTTCTGGCTGTTATTTCGTGGTGAGGCGATTCACACAAACAGGTTTGAGAAGAGAAGCTGCGGTGGCTGTTTGGTAACTGTTGGTAGCTTGTGTACGTGTAGAAGTCATGTTGACGCTGGCGGCGATGCTGGTAGTCGTAATTGAACGATGGTGTTGATGTCGTCGCTGGAAACTGGCTGGCTGGTTGGTGCTGTGTTACGCGTGTGTGGTCAAACGACCAGATCTGTGAGGATCTGAGCCGCGACGAATTGGTGGGTATCTAACAGGCTATTTATAGATGAAGGTAGGCTCCAGAGAAGCATCAGAAGAACACTCTCACGTGACCTTATTAGAGGCTATGGTTGGTCGGTTTGCGTCCTGGCGGCAAATGGAGTGGAGACAGTTGCCGCTCAAATAATAGTCAATCAGGTGATGACAGGGAAAGAGATGTTTTCTACTACGCTCGCATTTATTTATATATAAACGTGATAGAGGTAGTTTTACTACACACATATATATATATACATACACACATATACGTATATATACATATATACTAACATATACTAATATATACACACACGAGGCGGCAAGCTGGCAGAATTGTTAGCGCCATTTCATCCGTCTTTACGTTCTGAGCTCAAATTCCGCAGAGGTCGACTTTGCCTTTCATCCTTTCGAGGTCGATATAAGCTTCAGTTGAGCACTGGGGTCGATATAATCGACTTACCCTTCCCCCTAAAATTGCTGGCCTTGTGTCCAAATTTGAACCCAATATATGCACAAACGTACTCACACATACACGTACATACACATACACGCACATACAAAAGAATTGTTGTCACGGGGCATGCTGTGTCGATTATCATACATGTTCCTTCTTTTTTATTCACCGCACAACAATGTCCGGTTTCCGATGTCTGCTCAGGTGATCGTACTGGAACATTGCACCCCACAGGATTTTGCAATTTTCATTTTCAGTTGCTCCTTCTGGTGTTGGCTCATATCACGTTTTTGCTCTTTGTAGACCGTGATTTCCACAGAACTCTCAATGTATCATTCTTGCCACATTGTCGTGGCTTCTTTTGTATTCGCGTTGTGCCATACCGTTTCACCTCTCTCACCACACATTCTGCATTTGTCACTATCGGTAGTGTTGTCTATTCTGCAATTCATATAACTGATCCTTAATGCTTGTTCCTGAGCTGCGCATATGAGTGCTTCTGTCTCTATCTTCAGGTCACTCTTCTTCATCCATAGCCACCGGTCCTCTGTATCTTTCTTGGCGTTCACACCTCTTGCAAACTGACCGTACATTTTTCTTTTCCCTCCATGCTTTTTTCTTTTTTCCTTTTTGTTCATTTCTTGTTTAAATCTTTCTTTAGTTCCACAATTTTCAGTGTTGATGACGCCGGCCTTCTTCGTGTGTTTCAACAGTGGCCCCCCGGCATTTTTTATATACCACACTAGGCTGTTTTCCGATGTTTCGATACAGTCCTGGCAACAGATCAAACCTCTACCACCCTTTCTTCTGGAAGGTGTCACTCTTGGGGTGGGCACCCCGCGTATCAGAAGAGGGAGTTTCCAGTATACTGTCAACATTTTGTGGTCTTAGTATCCATTTTCTTCACTTCTCTCTTTTGCCATTTTATAATTCCCGCTACATACCAAAGTGATACTATCGCCCACGTACTGACTGCTTGGATTTTATTCCATCCAGTCGATTTTGAGCGCAACACCAACCTCAGTTGCTCTTTCATTTCCTTTTCCATTATCTCGTTAAACTCTTGTACACCAAGGTACTTGTATCCTTCCATTTCACTTTGCTTAATCAAGTCTTTATTCGGTAATTCTATGTGTGTTAAGGACTGTACCTTGCCTCTTCTTAGGTAGATTATTCTGCACTTCTAGAGTTCAAATTCCATTCTAATATCAGTACTAAAACAGTGCACTGTGTTCACCAAGGAACTCACTAGTGTCTCATTTTTGTCATACAGTTTCAAATTATCTATGAAGAGGAGGTGATTGATTGTTTGGGATTCCCAGGTTCATTTTCCTAGGTACCAAGGTCGGGGGTATCATACAGAAAACAAAAACCAACGGAGATAAGCTATCACCCTGGAAACTCCCTCTTCTGATACGCGGGGTGCCCAAGCTTTTTCCGTAAGATGTCAATTCAGTTTTCCACACCACCATACTTCTCTTCAGGAAACACGTTACATTCCTCGTAATTCCAAACAGATCTAAGCATTCCATGATCCACGAATGGGGAATCATATCGTAAGCTTTGCGATTGTCAATCCAGGCCATTCCCAGATTTGTTTTACTTCTTTTACGATCTTGCATTATTATTTTGTCTATCAATGGTTGATTTTTGGTATCTCTGCATCTCCTTCTACAGACTTTTTGTTCCGGCGGTAATATATCGTTCTCATCAAGAAATTTATAGTTTTTCTGCAATTCCTCTTGACACTAGCTTCCACATTAATGGGAAGCAGGAAATTGGTCTGTAATTATCGGCAGCATTTCCCTTTAATGCATCCAACAGGCACAACACCGTTTGTCTTTTGGTCAGCTAGCCCGGGATTTCTTCTCCATTGATTATTGCATTAAATTGCTCTGCGATCAATTTATGGCAACTACTGAACTTTTTTTTATCCAAAATCCCTGTACACCACCAGGTCCTGCTGCTTTCCGATTGCTTCTCTTTTTACTCATATTTCTTATACTGTCCTTTTTGAAGTGGATAGCCTCTTGCTGGGGATAAGAAGTTGTTTGTTTCAGGTTGCAGAGCCATTCAGCTGTAGTATTATGTTGTTCTTGCTTACTCCATATCTTACCCCAGAAAAGTCGACTTTCATCAGCATCAGGGACTAATCTTTCACGTTTTTATCATCATTAATCTCTTGGTAAAATCTATTTTGGTCGGTTCTAAACAATTTGTTTTGCCAGCATTGCTTAATCCGATGTTCAAACCTAGTTAGCTTTGCTTTTTTTTTTTTTTTTTTTTTTTTGCATGTATTCACTGCTTCAGTTCTTCAATTACAACATTCAGGCCTTTTGTATCTACATCATAATTCTTCCTAACTTTTTTCGAATTTCCATTCATTCTTAAGTGTTCCATTTCTTTTCCTCACAAGTATTGACACAACACTGTTCGAGGAATTTATATCTTCAGGAATTCTCTTTTCCCACCACTGTTGTTTATTTCTTCTTCTATCCGTCGCTCTTCCATTCTCAGTAGTTCTCAATCCTATCCTTTCCACCACAATCCTACAAGCAATCTTGATAAGATTGTTTCCGTGATGTTCTTTGTTTCAATGTGTCTCAGTACATTATTGACATTATTCGTCTCTTGATTTAGTCTTTATTGGTTAGCCTTCTTAAAGTCGCACATAAATTCTGTCCTTCCTCTATTTAATAGAACCAAAATTCTGTCTATTATTATTCGATCTTCATTATTTGAGTAGTTACTGACCTCAATTCTTTCACAATTCACGATATTATATTCTTGCAAACAATTGTCCATCTCTTCCACTATACCACTTTCTCATTCCTCGTATGCCTAGCCTCGCCTGATATCCTTCTTGTAATAGCCTCTAGCTCCAATTCTGTTAACCATCCATTCTTTTGTATTGCACTTTCTTGGTCACATAATCTCTGTTCGGTAATTTCAAACAGATCCATTGCCTTCCATTCACTGAACATTCGTTTTCTGTACCCTCTAATAGGCACGCCATTCGCATCCACTAGGGTGCTCCGGTAGTAACACTCCATAACCATCATGTTTACCTGTTTACTCCACTTATGTCTTGTAGCATGACTAGCAGTTGCTGGATTACGACCGGGCCCACCATGCTGCACAGTGGAGCACCTGCCGGGTGCGACACCTTCACCATTGGTTCCAGTCCCGTTCACACCGTTATTGTCCTATTTTACTTGGCATTTTCACTCACAAACGAGGTGTGTTTTTAGATTACTACCAACCGGTATTTTTATCGAGACACCATTTCTATCAAGGTTGCTCCCCTGGTTTTCAACCCAGAGTGTTTCTTTTCCTAGGTTGCTTGCCATCCAAGGCTAACGAATAGTCTCTCCGGAGCACTGGTTATTTGAAGGAGCCAGGTACTCACCTTTTCCCACTCATCTCCTGTTGGTTTGGAGAAGGATTCGGACTTGACTCTCGGAGGACAGGTCTTGCGCAGACCATTGGAGCATTTTATAAGTGATGGGCGCTCAATTTCCCTCACTACTCCGGCATTGACAGAAAATTTTTTAGAAAACATAAAATAAAGTAAAAGAATAAATAATATTTTTTGAATATTTTACACTTTCACAGACCAATTCAAATAGTAAACTAGTTTTTCTCGTTAGATTCAGTACCCTCTGAAAGACACGCCATTCGCATCTTCCTTGCGAAGAGCTTAAATTCCTAAAATTTACACTTTAATTCATTCATAATCATATGAAAGTTAGCTATTTGAAGTACCCTGACTGCTACAATACTGAACCTATCGTTGAAGGCACACACATTACCCCCCCCTCTCTCTCTCCCTCCCTCTATCACTTTCTTTACTACTTTTGAAGATTACTTTTTGACATCGTAAAATTCTTCAACCGAAATCACATTATTATCATTCCTTCGTAACACAGTTTAGGTAAAAAATGCACCGGAGTCTTTACTCATCTGTCAAGTCACAACAAGGACATCAGACGGATAATACTTTCCTTAAGATGTGCGCTGTGCCCAATTAGGCTGCTTTTTGCAAGACATTAATCTTGCATGAAATTTCCAGTTGCCTTAAAAAGTCTTGAGGTTTCAATGGGATTGAGTCCAACACTCCGATCACCACTGGTATCACTTTTACATTACCCTCTCGCATTCCGTACAGTCTTGCCATTTCTACTTTCAATTCAGAGTACTTGCTGATTTTTTCAACCTCTTTACTCACAACATTCATGTTATTTGGTATGGCTACATCAATGATCTGACAGTATTTGTCTTTCTTATTCAATATGACAATATCCGGCCGACGGTGTTCGATTACACGATCCCTCTGAAAATCACAATTCCAGAGTAAAGTTACTTTTCCATCCTCCTGCATAACTTTACTTGGTACATGCTCATACCAGTTCTTTGTTACTTCATACTAGTATTTATGGCATAAGAGCCAATGAAAATACACACACACTTTATCGTGGTGGCGCTTGTATTCTTTTTGTGAAAGGCTCTCACATCCACTTACCAAGTAGGTCGCA
Source organism: Octopus bimaculoides (assembly GCF_001194135.2). Taxonomy (NCBI): domain Eukaryota; kingdom Metazoa; phylum Mollusca; class Cephalopoda; order Octopoda; family Octopodidae; genus Octopus; species Octopus bimaculoides. The sequence continues at coordinate 115,531,449 of NC_068983.1, forward strand.
TTTTCCACACTCTTTCCACAGAGTTTGCATTTCTGGGTGTCAGAAGTTTTATAGATGTTATATATCACTGAATTTGTAGCGAGAGTCTGGTCTTGTGCAGCAATGATCAGGCTTTCGGTGGTACGCTTCAAATCACCTCGCTCAAGCCATACCCACGATGCTGTATTATCCTCAACGTCTTGTGTATTCCTTTCAAACTGTTCATGTATTCTCATTTCAAGAAGGTCTTCTCTCTTCTCCTCAACTCTTTGGTTAAACTCTTCCTTGCCCATCATTTCATTTGCATTTACACCCATATCTTTCGCGGCATATTGCAGCAGGTCTTCATCAGTTATCAAATACTCGGCAAGCATTCTCCTTCCACTCCTTATACAATGGTCTATAATAATTAGTCCACTGCCATCATTTTTTCTCTTTGTATACAGTCTGTTTATGTTTGCTTTAGGGTGTAGCGCCCCATGCAGTGTCATCAACTTTCTCTTCCTCCTATCCAGTGTTGATACTTCCTTTCTCTCATTGCTATTTCTTTCTCTCACTCCTTCTCTGTCAGGGCTATTACTCTCACTACTTCTCCTTCACTGAATTACTATTTTCTCTCCTCCTCTGTGTCCAGCATGATTCTGGACAACTATATATATATATATATATATATATATATATATATACAAACATGACAGTAATGTGTATAGTGCTCAGGTGCACTACAACTCATCAAAGGTGCATATACTGTACATAGAATTATGTACAAAAGTCAGGAAAGTGAACAGTGTATGAGTCATGATATATATGTGTGCATGTCTATGGAGGTGGGGATATCAGGTGTAGTGTTGGTGAATTTTGGGAAGCATGGAGGTTTTAAAGGATGCAATGTCACAGCAAGTAACAACTGGTGCAGGTAGTTTGTTCCACGCTTCAGCAACTCTGAGGAAGAAAAAATGCTTCCAAAAGTCATGAGAGCTGTGCAGTTTTCTGACTTTGTACGCATGCCCACGTGTGTTAGACACATGGAGCTCAAAAAGGTGCTCAAGGTGATGGTTGGTATGATGGTTAATAATTTTGTGAGTGTTTACCAAGTCAGTTGCCAAACATCAGAGCTTCAGTGTATCTATGCCCATGGAGGCAAGACGTTCAGATTATGGTAGATAACTGATGGTCAATTTTGCTTAAATTGCTATTAGTAATTTTTTTAATATATAATTTTGTAATATCAAATTTTTAATGTGTAAACTTGCAGGCAATTAGTATTTTCACAAAAATTGAAAATAAATAGTTTCTTGAGTATTTTAATTTAAAATTTTATGTAAAATATAAAATATAAAAGGACATTTATTACTATTTTAGTTCTTAAATTCTAACATCGGCAACAATATTTTAAGTTTTTTTTTCCTGTCCTTTACTTTTTCTGTTTCGATACAAAAGAATATTCCAGCACTCTGTGCCTACATTTTTCATTCT
>NC_068983.1:115533278-115537350 GCF_001194135.2 Octopus bimaculoides
GCAGTCTAATGACTGTAACAAGTAATACATATAAGAGAAAACTTGTCTTCGTGAACTGAAAATTTTCATCTATGTTAACGTTTCAAATGAGCCATTAAGAGTTACCTCCCTTAACATATTAGGTTGGATGCAAATAGGAAAACCTATACTTTTTTTTTTTAGTATTTATTTAAATTGATAAGATAAATTATTGCTTTGTTAGCTTCATATTAAATTTTATTTATAAATAGATTAACGTTATATAAGTGAATTTATAATTCCTAGAAAGAGAAAATAATGAATGCAGAAATGTATTTTTATAAAATAATATCAAAGTATCATAAAACATTAGATAGGAAAGGAATCCACATTCTCATCTAAAATTTACAATACAAGCAGTTTTTTTGTTAATACGAGAGTAATTTCCCTTAGAAATGCAACACCTTTTGGCGATTGCATGAGCCTTTTTGAATTAATTAGAAATACTGTAAAAGATTTATGCCAAATCCAACAGTTCTCAGTTTACCAATTCTACCTATCCTTGTTTCTCTTTAATTGTAAAAACCACAACTATCATTATTATTATTATTATTATTATTATGAATAATGATGATGATGATGATGATGATGATGATGATGATGATGATGATAAATGCCCTGATGCAGTACCAGGCAGTGGCTCTCATGGCTTCTGATCTTAATTGATTGGAAGTGTTATCATGTACGTTGTTCTGTCTTGGTATAAAAAATGGACTACAGCAAATATTCTGCTCAATACCGCAGATTTACTTGTCAATTGTTTGACCTTTACCAGTTGAACATGTCCCTTAGTGGCTGACGATATGTGCATCTCTGATCATGAGCAGAAGTAGTGGGGGGAGCATCATAGTCACGTGTTGAAAGGAATTCTTCGGGGTTAGGATAATTCACCTTTGGAAACAGTTTTGTTCAATACCCTTAAATAATCCTTATTTGGAGACCTTTTGAGCCGGTTGGGCTACTTGACCTGAAAGGCCATGTGCTGTTTATCTTGATATGAGGTCACAATGTCACACACATATGGTTGTGATGCATGTGCCTGGTGTACCCTTATCAGACGGGTAGTCATGATGAGTATACTGGGCTTCATATATTTTACCCCAGAGTCATTGCAATTGCATGCACTGCTTTCTCACTCAATAATAATAATAATAATATTTCCCCACAGAATTACAGGCCTTGTGCCTTTAATAGAAAGGATTATTATTATTATTATCAATTTAGCAATGCGGTTGGTGGAAGCACCACTTAGGCATTCTATAGAGAGTTAGTGACAGGCAAGTGCGATAACATTCTTGGGAGACTCTGGGCATTGATGAGAATGAGTTGGCTGGTATGTCACAGAGGAATTTCGAGCCGGGGCCCATGGATAACTTCCAGAAATCCCTGGCCTGGCAGTGCTACTAGGAGATGGTGGGGGGGGGACAATGCCAGTTTGGGATAAACTCTACAGGCATGGAAGTGCCATCTGCCAGGCTTGCCCAATATGTGTGCAGAGCAACGAAACTGTTCTGCACGCCCTTGTCCAGTGCCCGAGTACTGCTGTCTTGTGGGTTTATGTCAAACACCTGCTATCGGATGTAGGACAAACCTGGTTATTCGTGAGTCCATCATGAAGATCACCCCACCACCTTCCTTTAGCTAAGAAGGGCAGGCAGTGTTTCTTTACCGAAAGTGGTTGTGTGGTGGACCAGGTTGAAAGGGCTGAAGACAAACACTTTCTTCTTGGGCCAAGCCCTCATCAACTTTTTCAAGTTTCTCTTGAAAAGGAAAATGAGGTAGAGAGGGAAGTGCTGCCTCTCATCAGTTTTGTTAAAAGGTGGGTGTATGTAATGTGAATGGGCCTACTCTAAGCACCTCTAGAATCTAGAGTCTAGATTGAGGGTAGATGAAGTGGAGAGGGTGCTTAACTTAGAGATCAGGACATTCGTGGTTTTTGTGGGGTTTCCATGAGCAGCCCTTGGAAGTCTTCCTTTTTGGAGGATTTACTCATTATAACTTTTATTGCTATTCCCTTTTTACATGATTCAATCCCACTCTATACGTATTGCATTAACCTGTATTGTCCTCAGTCTTTTTTTATATGAACCCACAGTGGTTAATAAAGAAAGGACTACTACTACTACTACTACTACTACTACGGTGGTGAGCTGGCGAAATCATTAGCATGCTGGGCAAAATGCTTAGTGGCATTTCGTTCGTCTTTACATTCTGGGTTCACACTGGATGGAATGCTTAGCAGCATTCCGTCTGTACATTTAGAGTTCAAATTCTGCTGAGGTCAACTTCACCTTTCATCCTCTTGGGGTCAATAAAATAAGTACCAGTTGAACAATGGGGTCGATATAATCAACTCATTCCCTCCCCCAAAATTGCTACCCTTGTGGAAAAATTTGAAATCATTTTTATTATTACTATTACTACAATAGGCAGAAGGCCTGAAATTATAGGAGAGGGGACATCGAGTCCTGTGCTCAACTAGTACTTATTTCACCGATCCTAAAATGATGAAAAGTAAAGTTGATCTTGGCAGAATTTGAACTCAGAACATAAAGACAGACGAAATGCCACCAAGCATTGTGTCCAGCAGGCTAATGATCCTGTCAGCTCACCACCTTAAATGAACAAATAATGGTTTCAAATTTTAACACAAGGTCAGCAGTTTTTGAGGGAATGGGGAAATTGATTATATCAACCCCATTGCTTCATTGGTACGTGTTTATTTACCCCAACAGAATGAAAGGTAAAGTTGACCTCGGCAGAACTTGAGTTTAGAATACAAAGACAGACGAAATGTCACTTAGCATTTTGTCCAACAATTTGGCCTACAATTTTGCCTGCTCACTGCCTTAATAATAATAATGATGATAATGATGATGATGATGATGATGATGATGATGATGATGACGATGATGATGAGGAAGATGATAATATTAATGATGATGATGAGGACGACGACGATGACGACAATGACAACAACAATAATAAGTTCCCAAAGTTCCCGAGTGGTTGTGTCAAACCACTCAGGAACTTCGCCTACAAGAACTCAAAATAACACTCATTGAACGTCAATACCCACCTACACTGAAACAACATGGAATTAAACGTGCCAAGAAATTGGACACAAACATACTAAGGACAACAAAACAAAACACCACACCTCACCTTAAATCACTCCCATACATATCAACCCACAATCCCAGAAACAATGACGCATACAATTATACAAATTATACAAAATCTCCCTCTGCTCACTCAAGACCCGAAAATGAACAGCATACTAAATACACGCAAACTACTAAAATGCAAAGAGAAGACAAATCACTCAAGAGACTCCTAACAAATGCAAAACTATACTCAATACAAAAGATACCAACATTAAAAAAAATGCAGATGACCTAATTGTGGTACATGCCCAAACCTACCTGAAGGCTCGGAATTCACATTCCAGCAAGGACAAAAATTCTCAATTTAGACCAACTTCACATGTGCTTCCCAGAGCCTTATCTATGTCCTAACCTGCTCAGGTTGTGGTCACAATTATGTCGGCCAAATGAGCCCTACTTTGAGATGCAGAGTCATGCTACATAAAGAACAGATTTGTTTCCCTCAATACAGGCAGATAGCACTGAGCAGACACATTGAAAGATGCGCAAGTAAAACAATGCTGAATGTTCATATCTTCCCATTATACCAATGCAAAGATTCAATCTCAGTACAAGAATGCCTAAACAAGGAAAACCTGTTCATACAAAAGTACAGACCACACCTCAATATACAACTTTGACCATTTAAAAAAAATTCTACTAAGGAGCCAGTTGTCCCCCTTGCCACGTGTTGCTTCCCTTGGTTTACTCTGTAGACCCATTCTTCTTATTCTTCAAACATCCAAAATGACGAAACCTCACTGTCATGAGAATTGATTACTGTACAATGTCCCTTGAAAAGCTAATTTAAATAGCGAAAACTGGTTGGATTTCACGACATCCATATAATATGTATATATTTATAAAAAGATATTAAACTGTATGAAATGGAGGCATTTATCTTCCAC
>NC_068983.1:115537499-115540515 GCF_001194135.2 Octopus bimaculoides
CAATATTGCTATATATTATTATTATTATTATTATTATTATTATTATTATTATTATTATTATCATTATCATTTCTATCAGTAATTCAAAATAGAAGAAGGAAGCTGAATTGGTTCTTTTCAAGGCCAATGTCAACGCGTAGGAATGCCCATTGCTGATCTCTTCACCATCTGCCGAATCTATTTACAGACCTGTGGAATTTAATCTATTCACCAAGCTGTCTCTCTTGCTCCTACTATTCCCTTAAACCCTCACATATTTATGATTATCTCAAGCACAAGACAAAAGTTGAAACTAAACAATATTCAATAATACTTTTTAATAATAAATGGAAATAATAATAATGATGGTAATAATGGTGATGGTGGCAATAATAATAATAATAATAATTGACCTCTCCACCATTTGCCAACTCTATTTATAGACCTGTAGGATATGATCTATTCACCAAACTGCTGCATAACTATTTCCTCCAACAATGGTAGTGGTGGTGATGGTGATAATGAAAAAAATAAAAATAACAATAATATGCTGCAACTGCTGATACTAAATACTACTAATACTACAATAATATCACAACTACTACTATTATGATACCACAGGAATCTGAGGCCCAACTACCACCCATACCACTACCCCCACCCTTGCTATTGTTGCTGTTGCTGAAACCACTGCATAAAAACAATAATATCAGTGACATCAGTGATGATGATAATAATAATAATAATAATAATAATAATAATAATAATAATAATGAAAGGAAATGGGTGGAGCCTCATTAATGGCTAATTAATACTACATCTAGTGATGGTGTCACAATAAAAACACTGGTAATTGCGCAACCTGTTAATCGCTGCCTCATATGATGGTGACAGTGTTACACCCGGTAGGCTCAGGGATTCTGGTCCAACTCCAGCCTGTCGATATCCAGAAAGGGACCACCACACACACGGCATAGATGGAGCAAGCAAATTAATGCTGTGGTCATGGAGTGTTACTACCTGAGCAGCCTGGTAGATGAAAATGGTGCTCAAATTAGGGGTTACCGACAACGTATGTATGATCATTGGAGAGAAAAGGGATTGTTTCAACTCACAGAACAGAGACTATATGATCAAGCTAGAGCAATAAGAAAAAACTGTTGGTTCACAGAAGTAGAACTCAAAGCTATCAGAAGACGGGTCATGGAAAATAGCAGCAGAGATAATAATGAAAATACAGTTCTTACTAATAAGAGTAATCTCATAGCACAAGAAAGGAGCAGTGATAGTTTACTTGATTGAGAGACATATAAATGATCTAAAAGAAGACAATAAAACTAATGGCGACATGACAGATGAACAAAAGGCAATCTACGACAGAAAAAAGGTAAAACTACAGGAGAACGATAGGTGTACGATATGATCCACATTCTTGGATTATGGAGTGTATATATCTATTTGGTATTGCATCAAATGTTGAGCGATTATTTGGCAAAAGTATGGTGAAGTGGAGGATGGACTTGACAGCATATGGAAGAAGTTTAGGGACAGTAGAAATTAAGAGGGCATCTTCCAAGGGGACTGCCTGTCCCCACTGATCTTCATACTCTGATTGATACCACTAACACTAATTCTGAGGAAAGCAAAAACAGGGTATGTATTCAAAAGCCGCCAACAAAAAGTCAACCATTTGTTATTCATGGATGACCTCAAACTTTATGGTAAAGATGAAGCCCAAGTCAGTTCCCTCATTGATACGGTGTATACTTTCAGTGCTGATATCTGAATGGAGTTCGGACGGAAAAAGTATGGTGTGTTAGTCTTGAAGAGAGGCAAAATCAAATGTATGGACAGACTAACGATACCGTTGGTGGAGGTTATGAAGCAGATAGAAGAGATGAGCTATAAGTACTTGGGGATATTGGAAATGGATAAATTGATGGAGAAAGAAGTGACAGAAAAATTAAAGGTGGAGTACTTGCAGAGACTGAGACTGATCCTTAAGTCGAAATTAAACGGACAGAACAAGATCGAAGCTATCAACACCTGGGCGGTTTCACTCCTTAGATATGGAGCAGGGGTATTCACATGGACAGTAGACAAACTAAACAGCTTAGACAGAAAGACAAGGAAGTTGCTAACTAGATATGGGTCATTCCACCCAAAAAGTGACACAGACAGTTTGTCAGTACCAACAAAAAAAGGGGATGAGGACTGATTGGATGCGCACACAGCATTAGAGCAGAAGAAAACAACATAGCATGGTAAGGAACGAGGTGTTGGAGCCACACGAGAGGCCCAGGTGACGGAGGTGCAACAGGGTAACAAAGTCACCATTCGGTTTCTGGTAGATGAACAGGGGCGCGAATTACTCGAGCCAAGTAAAATGTGTGAGGCCTTTCAACAGCTGAGGAGCATCCCGTGAGAATTGGGATGTGGGATGAGCATGTCCACATATGCGGACGATGTCACTGTCATAGTGTTTAGCCAGAAGCACATCGAACTGGTCAGCAAGACACTGAAAGACTACTTTATGCTCACAAGTTCAGAAATAGGAGATAAGAATGCTTCTAATTCAGGAGACAAAGCTTCTATAGCTGCAAATATTCTCGTGTTGCATTCATTAAAGCGACTTTGAAGTTCTCCAATTCTGATATAAAAAAATACTATTGTATGTACGAATAACAAGTACATATTTTATAATCAGAAACTTCATGACCTAGCGTTGAAATCATTACTGATCAATTGTAAAGAAAGGGGTATCAAAGTGACGAATGTCATCATTTATCTGATCCAAAGCATCTTTCATAAGTTGTATAATTTCATTTTACATCATAACAGTTGTGTACGACGCATTTTTGGTACCGTTCAAAATATGCTTTTTTTTTCCAATTTGGAATCTTTTGTAGGGGTATATTAAAAAGCCGTAAAAATAGTTCAGAATCTTCATTTTCATTATCATTGCCAAGACAGGCGATATTTTTAGTGAAATCACTCTGAAATGCAAGTTCATTAACGCATAAAAATGGAATCACTT
>NC_068983.1:115540949-115553570 GCF_001194135.2 Octopus bimaculoides
TAAAATACACCATTTCAAGCGTGGCCGTTGCCAGTACCGCTGGACTGGCCCTCGTGCCGGTGGCACGTAAAAGCACCCACTACACTCTCGGAGTGGTTGGCGTTAGGAAGGGCATCCAGCTGTAGAAACTCTGCCAAATCAGACTGGAGCCTGGTGTTGCCTCCTGGTCCACCAGTCCTCAGTCAAATCGTCCAACCCATGCTAGCATGGAAAGCGGACGTTAAATGACGACGATCTGCCATTGAACCACGAAGCACAGAAGTCTGGGTTTTTCATTTTTTTTTTTTTTCACCGTATTGTTTTAGTTGATATGGAATCATTACCGTACTGTTTTGGTTGACATGGCATCATCCAAATAAATCAAATTTGGGAAACACATCAAGTTCTGCAGGTTGTATAACACCAGCTAGTAAAGCAGTTAAAGGATGGTGTAATGTTGCAGATCCAATTAACTATGGTTGATTTGAAATGGAAGAAATCTTCTCAGTTTCAATTTCGCAGGTTTTTGGAAGTTTTAGAATTTCTGACTGAAAACATAGACAAGATTGATCTTTGTCGTTCCATTGCCCTTTAATTTGAATAGAATACAATTTTTTTTTTAGATGAGGCAAATAAGTTAAAATTGCTTTAAAGAAAAGCAAATTATTAATAGTCTTTGAAAAATATAGTGTTATGGGATTAGCTGAAATGTCTGTTTGAACACCATATTTTAAGCTGTTGCTAGATTTCAATAGGAGAGATATGTTATGATTCAAGTTGTGAGGGCAAAATACGACTATGAAATATATGCAGTACTTCGTCCCTTTTTCGATGACAATCGAAGAAAGGACGTCAAATTCTCACTGCTAAAGAAAAGTGTTTCAAAGTGCAAGTAATTAATTTCTATATCACTCGTTACATGTATGTGTGTGTGTGTGTGTTTGTAGGCGTATGTGTACATATACGTATATGTGTGTTCATATATATAAATGCGTTTGTTTGTGTATGTGTGTTTGTCGGCGTATGTGTATATATATATATGCATGTGTATGTTCATATACATATATGTGTGTGTTTGTAGGCGTATATGCGTGTGCTCATATACATATATGCGTTTGTGTGTGTGCTGAATGTTGTTTTTTTGTTTACGGAACAGTTGAGTAGCATCGTTTCTTTTTATCTGGGGTGTTTAATTGATCAGTATTTTTTGTGGAATGTTAAAGTGGTTAGTATGTGGTCTAAAGGACGTCACTGCGAACAGTAACCCCACCACAAAAAAGTGTGTGTGTGTGTGTGTGCAGATGGGATTAGAATCAGTATTGATAAAGTGTAAATGAATGAATAAATATGTGTATGTGTGTGCGTGTATGTAGGTACATATGTACACGTATTCTTGTGTGTATCAGCAGTCTATAAATCTTCGTTTCATCAGCACTATTTGTGGTTTTATTTTTTATTGGTGCTGTTGTTGTTATTACTTATTGTTGTTGTCGTTATCGAAGATGTTTTCGCTTTTGCCTTTTTTTTTTCATTCAGAATCATTTCTTCATCTTATCATTTCCTTGGGGAATTTTTAACCAGTCTTTTTGGTTCATCTTGTTTTAAAATAAATATTTTCGTTCTGGTTAAGAAGAAAAGTTAGTTATACTTCAAGAAACTATTTATTAACAACAGAGGCTCTGTTCACAGAAGTATAACACCCAGTCCAATATTTATCCCCACTTACACGTGGATGTTCTTTTACAACAAACTATGCTGCGGTAGTTATCATGAAAAACTCTCACATTGGCTTTTGGTGCACAGTGCAAAGTATTGAAACACTTAGTAACAGTACGTTTACAAACAATAAGACTAAAAGGTGGGAATTAACAGTCGACGAAATTTCATCTCAGGATCGATAAGAATTAAATCAAAGTGGATTGGCAGAATTATTAGAGCCCTTTGACAAAAATGTTTTTGTAGTATTTAGTTACGGTACAGAGTTCAAATCCCCCTTAGGTCAGATTTTCCTTTCATGCTTGCGGGATAAAAAAATAGAGAACCGGTCAAAAAATGGAATCGATATTATTGACTAGGTGGAGGCGCAATGGCCCAGCGGTTAGGGCAGCGGACACGCGGTCATAGGATCGCGGTTTCGATTCCCAGACCGGGCGTTGTGAGTGTTTATTGAGCGAAAACACCTAAAGCTCCACGTGGTTCCGGCACTTTCTCTCACTCTTGCTTCCTGTTTCTGTTGTACCTGTATTTCAAAGGGCCAGCCTTGTCACACTGTGTCACGCTGAATATCCCCGAGAACTACGTTAAAGGTACACGTGTCTGTGGAGTGCTCAGCCACTTGCACGTTAATTTCACGAGCAGCCTGTTCCGTTGATCGGATCAACTGGAACCCCCGACGTCGTAAGCGACGGAGTGCCAACAATTATCGACTAATCTCTTCGCCCAAGTTGCTGGCCTTGTGCTTTAATTAGAAAAGAATTTTTCAGGTTCAATCCACGCCCACCTCCATTATTTTCTACTGCTTTTGCTTGGCTCTGTTTGTTATTGTTTAGAAATATGCTGTTCTGGATTCAGACGAAAATTAGAATAACATTCACATAGCCATGAAAATGAACCGATCAAGCAGTCATAATTGCGCCAGGTGCTATCAACTTCAGCACCAAAACGAAGATTCGTACCTTTAAAGTTAAATAAAAACATAAAATGAAGAACAAAAAACAACAAATGTTAAAAATGCGGAATATCGGTTTACACTGCAGTGTCTTATGCAATAACATACATCGTGTTTATATAATGACGTATATTTGTTTTTTGTTTACTGTAACATCTATAATTATATCATTGTTTTACTAATTCCTTTGCTTATATTGTTCATTTGCTTTCGTAAATAGTATTCTTGAGTAGTTTTATAATTAATTGTTTATAATTCTCAACAACCAACATTTATAACAATTTCCTTTATTAAAAAAAAAATCATTTTTCATCTATTGTATATAAAACAAGAACTGGGTAACTGCTATTTTTTATTAGACCACGAGCCAAATTAAATCTCTGAGTAAAAATAAATAAATAAATAAATACAGAGTCTGGGGATATGGTTTAAAATATAATTATTAAAAAGTAAAATTACTCTCCGTAAAAGTTCATTAATGTATTGTCTTCTGTTACCCTTAGAATGTCTTTTAGGAACTGAAACTACTTTATTTATATATATATATATATATTCATACAAGACCGTCATGTCTCTGTTTTCATATTTTCAAGTGTAAACAAAGTCAGATCTATTTATAGTTTAATTTCTTCCCTCCTACCTCTCTCTCTCACACACTCTCTGCTTATCTCTGTTACTGGTTCCAAGATGATACAAACTTAGTTGAAGTATCAACTGGCAGACGATGAACTGAGTTACGTCCCTTCTTGTAGGGGGCACTGACGCTTGTTTATTGAAAACAGAAAGCTTGAGAAAATGTCGAGGTACAACCAAGTACCTCAGCTGATTTTTATTTATTAATTTGATAATTCTGTTTTGTACACAAATATTGTGATTGACAACGAAAGTTGTAACCATACAAAAGCTATTTAGTACGGTGGTACATAAAATAGAAAAACAGAAATCCGAATTTTTGTTTTTTTTTTCTTCCTCCTGACATTAGTCATGTCGACAACCTGGATTTCTGGTCTGTTTACTGAACAGACAAAATTAAAGGCTTGTCGTTACCTTCTTCATCATTATCTTGGCGAATTACTCAAAGACAATGTATCCCTTGAACAGCTTAGTGTCGATATATTTAAAGGGAAAGGAACCATTGAACACCTTAGTCTGGATGAAGAGGTAAAAAAGCTACGTCTATTCTCTTCCAATGTTTTTACTTTGTTTGTTATGGAATGCTTGTCGAGATCTTTGGAACGAAATCGGAGTTACTTTCCAGTGGGATTTCCCTCAATTAATTAATAATCTCGCACAGAATCAAGAAAAACCAATGATTCGTAGTTAAATGTCTAATTATTTAATAATAATCGCTTATATTTATTGTTTTGTTTTAGGAATTCAACAACTAATGCAGATTTTTATGCTTTGTGTTTTTGTTTTTTTAAAGATATAATTTCGCTTCCATTAACTTACATATGTAAAGTTGTTGTATAAATTATTCATAATCTCTTTGGTTGTCTTATCAAACTTGTAGATTTATTTTTTATTTTCTTTGTTAAAAACTGACACAATTGTTGCGTAAGAATACAAAGAAAATACTGCCTTGTTTTCTGCTGAAATATCAAAACAAAATAAATGGTTCACCAGTCAGTACCAAGTTGATGTCAGTGTCCTGGCGTCGAGGCCATCATTGATCTACAAAACAAATATATTTTTATCCAATCACCTGTACTTCATATGTTGGTACTAACAAAGTGGTTCGGTAATCAACTTTTCAGTGCCCTAGGACCGAATTGCTTTTTACCTCTATTCTTTTCCGTCATAGCTTCCTAGTTGTTGTTTAACCCAAAGTCAACTCTGAACAAGCAAACCTATGAATAAAGACGCTCCAGCTGTGACCATCCCAGCTTTTCGTACTCCCAGACTCATGTTGTCTAAGTTGTCGTTCCTTTTTAACGTGATACGGTGTGCATTGATAAAGATTTGGTTGCTATTTCTAGTAGGCCGAATAGTCGTGTACAGGCCACGTCTATCATAGCGAGTTTTGATCGGCCTCTGGCAGTTTGTCAGCTTATATTTTCTGCCAGTCATGAGAACCACCTCCTGTGGCGATAACCTTAGGAAGCCAACGAAGGAGCCTCTCTGGTCGTTCAAACTGCTAAAAGTAACAATCAACTCTCTTAAATCGTTGCTCTCGTCTTAATAAAAAGGAAGGGCACCTCAAATAATGTAGTCTGAGATGCATTGTATGACTAAAAACTGGGTGAACATGTCCGTAACACTTTTTGTCATAAGTTTGCTCAAACTGTCTTGACCTGGGGCTAAACGACGACGACAGCAACAACATTTACTGCAGTGATACTCTATTGACTTACTGGTGGAGATCAATATCTAAAATAATTATATTTCCGCATTTTAAATTTACATTTTATTCTTGCTTTTCCGTGCTTACGTGGGTTGGACGAGTCTTCTCCAGTACTTGTCGCAGTCCTTTATCAACTTCTTTGTGAAATACAACGTTCTGAGATCAGTTTTCATCCCATATTTTTTGCAGATTTCTTTAGATTGCTTGGCACTTCTTTACTCATCTGTCATCCTTGATACACATCACATGTCCATACCAGTGGAGTAGCATCAGCTTTAGGCATTAGCTAAGCATGACACAGCTTAGGACCTCACAGTATAGAGGAGCCAAAGGCAAAATATGTTTTCAGTTTTTGTTAGACCTTCTGCATTTGGAACTATAAGGGAGTATTCTCTCGTACATTGCAACTGGTTCTTCTACCTTCTTTTCTATCAACTTATTTGCACTCCTTTGTTTCTACTGACAAATGTTACACCCCCCAGAATATAATTTCATTTCTTGACTGCCTTAGTTCATTCTATGCATTCATTGCCAATGTTTTGCTAACCATGCAACTTGTATGCAAGAATCAAACAATTTCATTATTTCCAGCAATTTCTGTATGTGGTGGGTAGGGAAAAAAATTTTGATTAACCTAATTTTAGTAAACATTTGTTCATTTGTGTAGATTGTTGTTGAGTGACCACACCTGGAATTGCTGAAACTTTTCTCACTAGTAGCAAGATTGCTCATTCTACACTGAGAAAGAAAAAAAAATTATATCTTTCTACCAACTTGATCTCTGCTGTCCAGTTAACAAAATATTTCCATTGGGAATAATGGTTATTTAGCAGTTGAAACTGAAGGTGAAGATACCAAAATACAAAATAACTGTGGAACACACATGAAACCATCTCAAGAAATGTTATTGAAAGTTTATCCTAGCCTTTCACAGAATTATAAGAACAATCAGTGGCTTTATGAAGAGAACTCCCTAAAATTGCATTGCACAGGATATTTATATTATCATCATTCAACAAGTACTAATCCACACTATAATTGTCATTAACGCTGAAACCTAGTAAATTTGACAGTAGTTTGGGCAAAGTTGAACTTAATGGGATTCAGAACGATGCCATTGGCATTGTGGATATCGAGCCATTGGACAGCCTGAAAGAATGCTTCCTCAATGGTGTTCAACCACATCAAGGTGTCGTTGATGCACTTCATATTCTGGGGGATGCTTGAGACAGTTTTGTTGAACCATTGGCTGTAGCCATTCCCTGAAGCATTTATCCTTGTGATGTAACACAATAGCAGAAGTGACTCCAGGGCATGATGAAGGGGGTTAGGTGGCAGTCCCTCTCATTGAGGGCGATGCTGTGGTAGCTGTTCCAAGTGTTAAAGACAGTTTTTTGGGTGTGTAGCAGTACAGAGTGGGCTTGGTGGAATGGGGATCAGGTATAATGTGTCTCGCAGACTGTGTGTCAGTTGAGAGACTGAAGTCCAACAGTCCGTCAAGGTTTTCCAGACTTCTTGGGGCATACCACCATTCTGTGGCAGCAGGTGACAGGTGTGCCAATGGGGACAGGCTCGATAACTCCCAAGTTGAACATTGTGATCAAGACCTGCTTTCATTTCTTCTTGCCAGTGAACCAGGACTGGTATGGGTGTATGGTGGGTGACTGGTTTAGAATCAGGGTCTACTATTAAGCGGATCGGTGGGCCAGACATCTTGGGGAGTTGCTGTTGTTCACAGACGTTGAATGTGCTGGAGTTGTAGTATTCTAGCAGCCACTTCTCCAGGTGATCATGGTTCTCAGTGGCCGGGAATGGTAGTGAAGTGGGATGAGGGGGTGGTATTTGTCCTAGAGGGCAGCTGCATACATTCTACGTCATCGTTGCTGGAGATATTTCCAGCAAGGTGTCAACATTCCCACAGCTTTCTCCAATCATGTGGAGGAATCATCCTGAGGATGACACTGGCTTGCTTGGAGAGGAAAAGTTTGTCAGTTGAAGGAATGATATAGATGATTTGACAGGTCATGCACTTCACAGAGAATGGAGCAGTCCCAGATATGCCTAGGGTCAGAGCACCAATGATATCTATGAGGCTGCTGTTAGTGGTAGTCATTTTCATGTTGACCAGTATAAGATGGCACTAGTCCAAATCCAGTTTGGATAGGAGACTTGTCCCAGCTAGTCATGACTGGCATCCAGTGTCTGCCATAGCATTGTGACAGCTGCAGTCGGTCATGAAAGAGAAGTGGGGAAGCCCAATGCCTTCATGTCAGCTGGGTTGGCTTGAATGAAGGTAGTGACAAAGGGATGGGGGTCGGAAGAGCATTTTCACCTAGACATCGCAGAGTTCATTGTATACATGGTGGTCAAGAATTATTGCTTGGGTAGAGGATTCGTCTGGGAGGTCAACCACAAGGCATAGGCTGTTGAATATTGTAGTTGTGTGGTCTTCCATGTCAGCTGCGTTGGTTTGAGCCTGTTGCTGGGGATGGCATTGTTGGTAGCAGACATTCTCATAGTGGTGCTAGATGCCATATGTAGCACACTTGTGGTTGTGGGCAGAGCATTTCCTCATGCATTTCTGTACACAACATCCATGGCTATGTTTTCCGCAGTGTGTCTGCAGGGACTAGGGGCATGTGTATCATGGGGTTCACTGGATTTATTGATCAGGTGGTGGTGCCTATATGAGTTGGAGGCCACAGTGCTTGAGGTGGTGCTGTGGCCCATGAGCTGGCTGGCTGAGTGTGTTCTACTTTTGCTTCGACGTACTCCAGGGCTTCTTCAAGGGTCATGTCTTGCTTGGAGTCACCCAGGATGTCAAGGCAGATTTCCTCATCCTCCAACCTATGAATGAGACCATTGTGGACTATGATGTCACTGCAATCAACCGTGGCATGGCAAGCCTCCGAGGAGCATTCCACCTTAAAGTTGCAGACACCTGCCTGCCCTTGAGGACATGCAGCGAAGGCCCTGATGGGTTCATCCTAGTCCTGGTGCATCTGTTGTGGCTGCACATGAGTGACCATGACATTTTCTTGGAGGTCAGCCAGGGAGCTAATGTGATTGAAGATTGTTTGCTCATAGCTAGAGTACAGCATGCCGTACATCTGTGTGAGATCTTTTCTGACGGTCTCATCACAGCATTCAAGAGGCTGGAAGATAACGTTGTTACCTGTAAAATGAGTGGCTTGTTTGTAGCCTGACCATCTCTGCTCAAAGTAAGCCCGCTCCTTGCTAGTTCCAGCTGTAGTGATGATAGGGTGGTGGACCTTCTCAGTTGAGACTTTCATTGGGGTGGCCAGTTGCATGACCGTCCGATTAGCAGTGATGCTATGAAGATCAATGAGGCGGGTCAGTACCTCCACTGGAGTGTTTGCAGGCTAACTCATGGCACAGTCAGGTGTGTATTTATGTAGATTGAATGAATGACAAAAAGGGTTTTCAGTATACCTGAAATGTGAAGGAAAAGACAATGGATAATGACACAAATAGTGTCTGGCGAATTGAATGTAATTACAAGAAAATATATATTTGACTTTAAGCTGCATCAAATAGTGGAGCCTTGGTATGGGAGTTCCAGGATTTTGAGGATTGTGGAAAAATCTCTTAGCCACTACTGTTCTCAGGTCTACTCTGACCAGGAGTAGTAGCACCTGTTAGGGTCCCAGTTATGAACTAACTAGTATGTGAACCACTGGGAGTGAAGGAGCCTTTGTTCTAATCAGGACTTCCCTCTAGGAGAATGTAAACTTGTGCAGTTGGTTTCTGGTTGTCTCAACATCAGTTGGGCCACTGATTTTATAGCAGATTGCACCAAAAAATGGGTTCAGTGCTGTGCAACACTTTATCCACTCAAAGCAAATTCACACAAACATTCTGGATTCTTACTGAGTTCAGAAAATGGTCTTGCTTGGTCACGAGTTGACTTCCATCACACATACACTCTCTCTCTCTCATATATATATGCATGCATATATTTACACACACATACTGTGTCGTAAGATTTTCAACAAGTAGAAAAGAGTGAAGATATAATAAAAACCACAGAAAGCCTTGTGAAATACAGCTACCCAGGGCTTCCTGACTGAAATATTAATTTATCATATATGTGTGTGTGTTTGTATGCCAATATATATATATATATATATATATATATATATATATATATATATATGGGCCGTTGCCAGTACCGCCTGACTGGCTTTCGTGCCGGTGGCACATAAAAGCACCCAATACACTCTCGGAGTGGTTGGCATTAGGAAGGGCATCCAGCTGTAGAAACTCTGCCAAATCAGATTGGAGCCTGGTGTAGCCATCTGATTCAGCAGTCCTCAGTCAAATCGGCCAACCCATGCTAGCATGGAAAGCGGACGTTAAACGATGATGATGATGATGTGTGTGGGCATTTTTTTATTCTTTTACTTGTTTCAGTCAATTGACTGCAGCTGTGCTAGAGCACCACCTTGAAGGGTTTTAGTCAAACAAACCAACCCTAGGACTTACTTTTCTTTAAGCCTTGTATTTATTGTATCGGTATCTTTTGTCAAACTGCTAAATTACAGGAATGTAAACACTGATACTGGTTGTCAAGTGGTGTTGGTGGTGGTGGGGACAAACACAGACACAAGGACACACACACACATAGATACACACATATGATGGAATTCTTTCAGTTTCCATCTACCAAATCCATTCACAAGACTTTGGTTGGCCTGAGGCTATAGTAGAAGATATTTGCCTGAAACTATGTGGTTGGGAAGCAAGCTTTTTACCACGCAACCATGCCTGCAACACATGCATATGCACACACACACACACATTCTCATCATCATCATTCAGTGTCCTTCTTCCCTGGCAAGTTTGGTTTGGCAGAAACTGACAAGCTGGAGGACTGTGGGACTGCATTGAATTCCAGTATCTCTTTTTATGGGTTTCTTTGGGTGGATGTCCTTTCTAACTCCAACCAGTTTTTAGAATGTACTGGGTGTTTTCTTTTTCCATGACACTGGCGCAAATGAAGTTACCAAGTACCTTACAAGACAAAGGAAAAGCCCCCTTGGCTGAATGGAGGTTTTGGTTGAAAGAAATGTAGGTTTATGTCAGGTGTTGAGAAGCTGAAGTATGATAGGACAGGCACAAGCCTCTTGTTATGGAAGAGATACGTGGCTTCCCCTCTTTATATAAAGAATAGTGGAAGTAGCAGGAAAGAAAACAACAAGGGTGTTGATGAGGGGTCAGAGCATATTCTCAAAATACAAGAAGGTGAATATGACAAACTATGGATGGAAGAATCAGTAATAATGGGTGAATAAGTTCAAAACTAGAAGTTTCTCACATGCCTCATGCTGGCTCTCCTGTTGACTCTTTGCTTGTTACTAATAACACTGTTTTCTTTATGTTATGAATGTGCAGGATGGGTGGGTGTATTAAGACAACTGCAGAAAGTAATTCTTACAAAGCTCAGGGTCTTTTAAAAATCCATGTTAGTTTAAACCTCCATATTTGTGTATGTGTGTGTATGTATTAGAGCAGGGGTTTTCAAACTGCGGTCTGCAGACCACAGGGGGTCCACAAGGACAAGACAGGGGGTCCGTGGACAGCAAATACTTTTTATGGGCAATTTGATTTTATATATGTTTTTTAATCAAAATCTTTTAATTGACAATAAACCTATTTGTTAAATACTGTTAAATAAATAAATGTAAGAATATATGTTATTTTAAGCAAATTTCATAAGCGTTTATAAGGGAGTCCCTAAGGTAAAGTCTGAAATATAAAGGGGTCCGCAAGTCAAAAAGTTTGAAAACCCCTGGATTAGAGAATATGTGGGGATGAGAGAAACATGTATGGTAATGCCTCAATATATGAGTTAATTTGTTCCCGGAGACTGCTCGTAAAGCAGAACAATAATTTCCCATAGTAGCAATGTTATAAATCGTAATTTGTTCCCAGAAAAATATTTTACCTTTAAAACTTTATAATACTCGTAAATAAATGGCAATAGAACAACAGTAGAATGTAAAGAATATTTTATGTAAAGTAAAAAGAATGTTAAGTTCATTTATAATAAAAAATATAATTGTTTTCTGAATCACTTCCACTTGCACTAGATTTGTGCACACCATCACTTGTAGACTTGATCACAAGCACTCGTAGACAGACTTGTAGATTTCTTTTTAAAAAACAAGTCTAAAGTTGTTTGCTTAAAAGCTTTTTTCGCTATCAATTTCTCAGTAACATGTAGAAGCGTTTGTTATGGTAGTAGAAACTTTTGCACTTTGTTCAGAGTTTGGATTTTGTGCTTGAAAAAGTTATAGAATAAAACTTATAAACCCTGGGTCTTGTAAAGCGGGTCCTCATAAAGTGAGGTATTACTGTATAATAACAGAGATGGATGTCAGGGGTATGTAGGAGCAGTTATAGTGAGTGGGGTGGGGGACAAAGATGGGAGGGAAGCTGTCAACAGTAGAGATGACAAAGTGATGAGAATGACAGCAAATAAAGTAATGACAGTCCTAGATGTATCTCAGAGGGGACAGCTAAGTAACTGGAGGTATAAAAAGGGGTGATCAGAGGAAAATAAAATGAGAAGGAATGATATTAATAATGAAGGATGGCTTTTAAAAGGCAGTGGTTCCAAGGAGAGGAGAGGTAGCACAAAGAAGGTTAGAATATGTGCATATCGTGCTCTTATAATTATAGTAGCTGAATAGTGTCATAATAGTGTGGAGAGGTGGATGTTAGGAAATTGAGGTTTGACAGGGCATATAGACATAAGGATAATGCTGTTAAGACCTCATCTTCCTTGAGATGGACAGGTCTTCTTAACTGCAATGACTTGCCAATCATCTCTATCTTTTGTCGTCTTTTCCACTCTTGTACATTGCTTATATGGCTCTCACAAGCCATTTTTTTCTACCCTTAGCTTCCTTTGGGACCACCAGAGTACAGAGCAAGGGACCCTTGAAGGCTCTCCAAGTACAATGGCTTACTTTAAGCTAAAGACTTCTGCAGCTGTCTTAGTAGAGAGTATCAGTAGTATTTCTCCCTGGTATAAAACCCAACTGTATCTCATCTAACATAATTGTCTTCCTAATTAATTGGGCTGTAACTCTTTCTGTAATTCTCATAACGAGGTCCAGCAATTTGATACCTCTGTAATTACTTCTATCTAAGGTATCTCCTTTACGTTTGTAACAGTTGACTGTATTGCTGCAAAGCCACGGATATTTTAAGTATTTCAGTGGTGATTCCTGATGGACTAAGGGCTTTCTTTACCTTCATATCTTTAATTATTGAATCACACTACTATTGACTAGGATAACTGGTCACTCTGCTGAGTACATAGAGAAAATCCAGATATAACTTTTTATAATAGCATTTCTATGCTTCTTTTTAGAATCACTAAGTGCATGTGTACCATTATCCAATTGACCTTGCAGGGTTTATAGAAAAAGTCACATGGCCCATTGCGTATGCAAAATTTTAGCTATCTATATAAAATGCACATAATCACACATTCGCACGCATATTTGTAAATATGTGTATATGTAATGAGTATCTATAATGGTATGTGCATATATATATATATATATATATAGATATATATATATATATATATATATAT
>NC_068983.1:115555255-115566347 GCF_001194135.2 Octopus bimaculoides
AGATAACATTTTGCAGAAATACGTTTTCGAGAGAGTGTGGATTACATTAAATTGAGAATTCAAAGAAGTTTGCAATGAATAAGTGAAAATGCAGAGGTTATAGAAGTTAGTGGTAACAAAGTGTGTGGAGAGATAACGAACAATAAATTCATCTACAAAAAAAAAACGTTAGAGTTTTTGCATGTATTAGTGAAACGAAGTGTAATATTAAAACAAAATATCTTTTTCCTACCTAGTATAATCACTGTATATAATGTATATAATAATGCCAGATTGCAGAATAGATTTGAAAAACTAATTTTGCGATTTTTGAGCCGAAAAACTAATTTTGCAATTTTTGGTGCCGAAATGAGTTTCATTTTTGTGTGGGGAGAGAGAGAGTTAGTGAGTGAGTGAGTGGGTGATGAAGTTTACCTAAACTTTGACTGGTGTAACAATATATCAATTATATATATATCATTATATATCATCATCGTTTAACATCTGCTTTCCATGCTGGCATGGGTAGGACGGTTTGACTGAGGACTGGCAAGCCTGGAGGCTGCTGTCAGACTCCTGTCTGTTCTGGCAAGGTTTCTACAGCTGGATGCCCTTCCTTACGCCAACCACTCCGACAGTGTAGTGGAAGCTTTTCAAGTGCCACAGGCATCGATCACGCTCGAATGGTACTTTTTTGTGCTGCTAGCACTGACTGAGGCAGATGCCAGCCAGTGTTAGAATGGTGGCAGCTGATGAAGGAAATGTTCTCTTTGTGGCCTGTGTGTTTTCTGTACTCTGTTCCTCATTTTGTCTGTTTTGTTTGCAATGTCATGTACCCAGATATGCATCTATATATACATGTAGATGTAGGTATGTACATACATGTACGTATATATGCATATACTCATTTATTATTTGTATATATATATATATATATACCAAAGTAAACACATACATATGAAACAAGGTGGGAAAATAGTACTCGGATACTGGTGGTAGAGTAATATGCTTCATCATTATTAAAGCTGCTAAAACATCACAAGAATATCAGAAAAAACTGCTACTTGGTGTTTCACGTTCCTGTTCATCAGACAGTTTAGATTGAGAATGGAACAAAATAAAGTTTGTATGTATAAAATATACAATTTGCATTGACAGATACACTCTTGAAAGTGGTTTCTTTTCATCGGCCCTTTCAACTAACGGTTTTTTCTAATCAATGCTGATAGGTTTAAAATCATATGATGTGAAATTGAGCAGTTTTTTTTTTTTCTGATATTTCTTCTGCTTTAATAATAATAAAGTATATATATGTTTGTCCACCACCATCGCGTGACAACCAATGTTGGTGTGTTTACGTCCCAGTAACATAGCTCTTCGGCAAAAGATACCTATAGAATATGTACTAGGGTTACAAAGAATAAGTCCTGGGGTTGATTTCTTCGACCAAAACCCTTTAAGGCAGTGCTCTGGCGTGGCTGCAGTCCAATGACTGAAACAAGTAACAGAATAACATTTCAAGATAATCCTAAAAAGATGGCATGATTATGGCAAGGCTACTTCATCATCATCATCATCATCATCGTCGTCATCATTCAATGTCCAGTGTCCATGCTGTTTAGACACTGAACTCTGGCTAGAAATGAACGGTACAGTCCAGATCCTTCACCCTCATTATGCCAAACTCATGGCCTCTAAGTACCTTGTTCACAAGAACACAGCGATTGCAGACAATGCCAAGTTCAACATTCTGATAGCTGGCTTGGTGAGAGTGATGAGGAATGTGTCTCGCATGTGTGTCCTTATGGAATTGGAAAGACACACACAACACTTCATCCACCACTGGCTACAACCAAAGGGACACAATTAAAGTGTGTAAAGGAGCCAGGAGTAAGTTCAAAGCCATCATAAAGAGTGATGCTAAAGCGATCAGCCTGCTGTACAGGAGTAAATCTTGGAACAGTATGGAAAGGACCAGTAATAAGATAAATAAGGTCAACACTTGATATGAAAACAAAATATACCAGAGTGTCATGTATATAGTGAACTAGCACACCTTTTTAGAAAAATATTAAGTAAGGCTAATCTACGAATTAAAGTAGTGGAGGGGCCTGATGCCCCTTTAAAATCCTTGCTCTGCAATACCTATTCCTTTGATAAGTCCCCCTGTACGGAGTACAATTGTGTTGTATGTAGGATGAACCCACAGGTTAACTGTAAGGTTAGGAGTGTAGTGTATAGCTTATGATGTACTGAGGGACGGTGCAGAAACATGACAACTACCTGCATTGGTGAGACTGCATGCAGCATATGAGAGCGTATAGGTGAACATTGGCGAGAGCTCAAAGAAGGGAAAAACTTATCAGTGCTCTACCCACATGCTTAGGCAGAACATGGAAGCTCGATTGATAGCATAGAGGTTAAAATACTATCAACACATAGAACTGACATGAAACTTAGACAGATTACAGAGGCTACACACATAACAGTAGACAGACCGAATCTCAATACAAAACACGAATGGAACAGTAACATCCACCACCACAACACACCACATGACTAAAGACAGCAGTGATGAGATGTGAGAGGAGGAAAAAAAAACGTAAATAATACACAAAAACACAAACGGTAATACACACAGTATTTCAACTGGCCATATCCAGTCGAAATATTCTATCTGTCTTATGTTCAAGCTATCAAGATCTGGCCTCTTACACCTATCCTACAATGTCATTGTAAAAATATGCAATCACATCATCAAAATCTCAAAGCTATAAGATAATGCATAATTAATTTAAAATGATGTGAATAAATAATTATTGCATATAACAGAATAATCTGAATGCTAAAGGTTTAGGCTGGAACCTCTGCAAATTTCTGTAACAAAGTGGGTTCACTTGTCTTTTTGAATAGAATGCCAATCTGTTTCAGAGATTCCGTTAGCAGGATTTGAACTTTTGGCTGTCAGACTGCTTCTTCAATCATCTTGACCAGTGGTTCTCAACTGGGGATCATATAAGATTTTATTGTTAAAATTTGTCTGCAGTAAATTGGTTATACTTCTACTTTACGCAGAATATTTTAACAATTTCTTTCATGCAATTCCAAATGATATTTAATTATAAAAATATAACAGGATTTTTAAAATATTGAGTGGCTATTAGGGTCCATCTGAGTAAAATAGAAATCGAAGGGTCTGCAGGTAAAAAATGGTTGAGAAACACTGATCTAGACATTAGAGTTACTTCTGTCTAGGTAATCCAAAACATTGATTGTGAGAATATGCAAAGTTATGATAATCTTGTGGGTATCTAACCCTTAGTATTCAATTACTTTATCAAATGTAATGCTTATTTATTCACTTTGTTTTGAATTAATCATAAATTATCTTGTAACTTAGAGATTTCAATAAGATGACAGGTTATTTTTAGAATGACTTTATACAATGGGTGTGAGAGGCCAGATCTGCTAGTTTGAACATAAAGCAGCTTGAATATTTTTGGCCGGATATAGCTGGTTTAAATGCTACAGGGTTAAACTACATACTTCAATCTTTCAGCCAGCAAATATGAATGGACAATTCAAATATTAAGATACTGTAACAGATGCACTCATCATAATACATGATATCTTTCTTGAGGATATTTCACTCTTATATTTTCTTGGTAATGTTTGACAAATTTAAAGTGTTGATTCAGTGTTGTTTTTTTATTAAATACAAGCAATATAAAATGTTAAATCTCAGTGAGTGGTTGGACAAGTTTAGCAACTATAAGTTTTATACAGCATTTCTATGTGTTTATTTTTGTTTGTATTATGAAGCAAGACTATCTCGTAAACTTGAGATATTTTTTTAACAAAGATATAAAGTGCAGGTAGAAGGCTTACATGTTTCTTAAGGTGACAAGATAGCGTATTAAATTTCTTACATAAAGCTGACACATGTTTAAAGTTGGGAAATTCCTTGTTATGGGTTTATGATGAAAATATTTAAGATAAGAAAAAAATAAGTACTGGAGTCGGTTCATTTGACTAAAATTTCTTCAAGGCAGTGCTCCTGCATGGCCACAATCCTGAAACGATAAAAGATTGTTTCAACTGTTTGGTTAATCAATCAGTGGATGGAATGATAAGGGTAGATTTATACAGCAATGATCCATTTACTTTGTTCAAACAGATTCATTTGATTGTAACTGTAGTAAAATCAATCTGTATGCAATGTATCTCCTTTGTAAGAAATCATGCTAATATTATTGTAAGAAGGATGTGTGACTACAACGAATGTGTTTAGTTTGATATTCTTTAGAGAGGCTGGTTGTTCTTATTGCTGGTTAGCCCCAGTCCAACTATGATCAAACAGTCCTATAATCTAAGGCACTCCAGCTTAGCTTTTTAGAGGTGTGTAAAATTACATTACTTAATGTCTCCTGTGTTTATATAAAATTGTAGGGTGTAATATGAACAAGACTTGACTGCTATTTCTAGCAGGTCAAGTGACATATAGAAGCTTCCTCATCGGCTTTGTGTCCTAAAGCCTAATAACCTTAATATGTGGACAGTTTAACTGAGAGAATTATCTGAAATTGTAAGTATAGATAAATGAAAATGAAAATAGTCCTCATTCTAAATTTAGATCATAAGGTTTGTATGATAAAACCATTGGAGAAGGTTGTGATTTTTGACAAACAAAACTTTTATTCTTTTCTTACACAAAGAAACAAATACTACTGTTACTACAAATGATAAAATGTTGAGTGAGTTCGAATGTTATTGTTCTTGGTGTAATTGTAGTAGTAGTCAAAAAGTTAGATACTGGTCATTGTGTTGCTGTCACCAATTGTTCAATGTAGTTGTTGTCAGCAGCTGCCCATGTTTGCTTGCTGTCTCATTTCTGCTGTCTCACAATGCTTTCTCTGGTATATCCCAAAGCTCTCTGTCAAGTAGTCAAGGTGTGCTGAATTTATACTGATGGTTTGGCTCAGAAGGAAGCATGCCAAAAGATGAAATTGTTACTGGAGCCTAATCAACACAAAGTCGTGGTTGGTTAGATTTTGTTGATCATGTGGGTAATATTCTAGTGAATTGCAACATCTGGTGTAATGATCTGACTGCTGAATATTCCTGTTGCAGGTTGATTGAGATAACTGATCATAGCTGGAAAGATTCCCTGTT
Source organism: Octopus bimaculoides (assembly GCF_001194135.2). Lineage (NCBI taxonomy): Eukaryota > Metazoa > Mollusca > Cephalopoda > Octopoda > Octopodidae > Octopus > Octopus bimaculoides. Next base: position 115,560,407 of record NC_068983.1, read on the forward strand.
TAGGGAGGCCTAAAATAGTGTGGATATATTGTTCTTTCTCACAATTACAAAAGCAAATTTTTGATTATTATTGATCGGATTATGGAATGGAGAAAATAGCTATGTATCAAACTAAAATATCTTACAAAATATATTTCTGTTCTAACATTTTGACTGCAAATTCTACTAGGTTCAGTTTAACTTTTCAAGCCCTCATGGTTGATAAAATGCATACCAAATTTCTTTTTAGGCGTCATTTCAGTTGACTATACTCTTCTTTCATATATATCTTTGTGATAATATGAGAAATGAATAATACATTTTTATGTATACTCATACATAACATGATTTATATCAAAAAACTAAATATTGGGTCATCCCATAAATAATGCTGCTTTTTCAATTGCATAAACTAAAAGTCAGAGGAGGACGGGATAAACTACCTGCATCAACTTGCTATAAAAGCTGGAAGTAATTTTACTTTGTTCTTAATCTTAGTGCAAGTCTTGAAAAGTGCAGTTCGATTTTAACAATTATTTTTTCAAAGCCATAATGGAAGTGACAAAGGAGCATATTTGGCATATTTTGCTTTATGAGTTCAATAAAGGCAACAATGCAACGGAAATATTAATGCAGTATATGAGGATCAGACAATAAGCATAAGCCAGTGTCAATGGTGGTTCCAGAAATTCCAAGCTGGAAACTACAGCCTAGAATACGAGCATTGTCCTGGAAGATCTGTAGAGCTTGACAAGGACATCCTGCAAACCCTGATGGAAGAAAATCCCTTCATAACTGTTGGGGAACTAGCAGAGAAGCTTGGATTTGGTCATTCAACCATTCATTGACACTTGCATGCCATCAAAAAAGCCAGCAAATTGGGTTCCTCACAAACTTTATGAGTCTAATCACGTGCAGAGAGTGAACATGCGCTCTTCTTTGCTATCACGTTTCATGAATAAACCATTTTAGGACTGAATAATGACTGGTGACGAGAAATGGGTTCTCTGTAAAAATGTCAAGTGCCGAAGACATTGGGTAGGGAAAGGAGAAACACCGGCACCCCAGGCTAAAGAAGGTCTTCACCCACATAAGGTGTTCCTATCTGTTTGGTGAGATATGAAAGGTTTAGTCTACTTGGAACTTTTAAACCCAAACCAAACAATAACAAGGGAGATCTACTGCAAGCAGCTTGAGTGGCTTAAATCAGCGCTAGAAGAAAAACGACCATCTTTGGTTTCAAGACGAAAGGGGATCTTCCATCAGGATGATGCTTGACTACATACAGTGAAGATGACATTCCAAAGGCTGGAGCAGTTTGAATGGGAAACAATGCCCCACCCACTATATTCGCCGACATTGTTCCATCTGATTATCACTTATTTCACAGTCTTCAAAATCATTTGGACGGAAAAAATATGAATTCTGTAGATGAGGTCAGAACAGTACTGGAGGAGAATTTTTCATCACGGACTAGTGAATTTTGGAAGTGGATCCTTGCAAGTCTACCAGATAGATGGAAGAGCATTGCAGAAAATGAAAGAGTGTATATTTTAGATTAAAAAAGAACTTTGTTTATCTTAATTCTGAAAAATAAAAGAAATATAAAAATCCACAGTATTTATGGGATGACCCAATACATGTCCAGTTGCTTAATTACTCTCTCACTTTCTCTGTCTGTCTGTCGTTCCCCCTTTTCTCTATCCCTCAGAAATGTGTATATTGCAGTGTTTCTACTATTACTCCAAACAGGTGTTTTCTTTTGAGTTTGTAAACTATTTCCTATCATAAGTTATAAAGGCACAACACACCCAACTCCTTGTCTCTTCATGTAATGTTCTTTCTCTCAGCCCTTAAGCCTTTCAACTAACATTCTATCTTTTCTTTTTTTTTTCTTCTTGAGAACTACCTCTCAATAACATTTTCATCTCTTCTCTGTACCAAATACAGAAATCTAATTAGGTCACTTTAAGACAAGAAATTTGTATCGTAGAACCAGGGAGGTTGTTATAAAAAGGGTTAAATAGGAGGGTAGTTAGTGTCCATTTCCAGTTAGGGGAATATATAACAATAGTAGGACTTAAAATATATTCTTAAGATAGTGAATGTATCTTATCGTGAAGATAGCTTGCTTCCTTTGTATTCATGATTTCTCAGCCAGGTTTAGGAGTTCTATGGTCGTTGAGGATTCTACTGTTTCCTAAATAATCTGAAAGTGAATTACTATTTACTTCAGGACATTAGTATTTTTGAAATAACTGTTGGCCTACATATAATGTCTGTGATCATAATTTTAATTGGCCTCCTATCTAACATGTAATTACCTTTCAGCTGCATTTATTAACCACAAGACTTTCTTCCTTCTTGTAAATTTACTTTTAAATAGTCAGTCTATTATAGCAACAAATTCATGTATTTTTTTCACAGGCACCAATGCCTTGTCTTTTGTTTGTGTACAGCTTACCATTTGTTCTTTCATCTAAACCATTTATTTCGCATGTTCCAGTTTTCATGTATCGCTGTTCAAATTCCTTTCTCTTTCCAGTTGGACCACAACTGTAGTGCTGGTGCCAACATAACATACTACAACTTTGATTTAATTTTTTCATTTTATTTTGCATTGGGTGAATGGGGGTAGGCCTTACACAACACCTGATTTATCACAATCACCTTGAATTAACAAGGGACTGTAGTAGAAGACACTTGCCCAAGGTGCCATGCAGTGAGACTGAACTTGGAACCATGTGGCTAGGAAGGAAGCATCTTACCACACAGCCACAACTGTGCCTATATAGGTGTTTTTTGTGGGGGGTTTTCTGATATGGTTTAGTCAGAAGAGGAAGGGCTGCACCTATGATATTTGCAAGGCCTCCAAGACTAGGACAAAGAAGGAAGAAACTATTACTGATTGGATTTGCTGCAATAGCAAGCAGGGCATCAGTATATCAAGCTATCCTCAGGTAGGAGACATGGTTATGATTTTTAGAACAGAGGAGACTTGATCTAACACACTTGTGGATAACATTAAACCCGAGACAAATTAAAGGTACAGTTACTCTAACATGCTTCTTCATAGTTTTTGTCTACCTATTTTCACTCAGTAGGCTTGGGTCAAACCAAGGCTCTGGTAGAAGACATAGAATATACCATGTAGTTCAATTGAACTTTTTAACCATAGAACTATTCCTGTAACCATATTTGCAATATACTGGCGTTGCATCCAAGGGAAAATTTATTATATTCATAGGCACAGGCATGGCTGTGTGATGAAGAAGTTTGCTTCAGAATCATGTGATTATGGTTTGGTCTTATTGCATGGACATTATTGGCTAACATAATATACCATAGCCACAGGTTGGCCAATACCCAGTACATCAAATTGCTTGATAAAAACTGAAGAAGCCCATTGTATGTATATTTTTGTGTGTGGGTGTGTGCTTTTGTATTTCCTCTTCATTGTCGTGTGTTCTCTATGCATCCGTTTTCTTAATGGTTATGTTGTTTGCTTGCAATTCTCTGCATAATTATGTCTAAACTGTTTGTTGTTTGATAGACTGAGCACAGCCAGTGTTTTCCAAGAAGAAAGAAAATGAGAAAGACAGAGAGAAAATTCAATCACCAGTACTAGACTGGTATTTTGTCAGTTGTAAAGTGGTGAGGGTGGGGGAAAAAACACAAGCACAAAGCCAAACACACACACACACAGGGGCTTCTTTCAGTTTTTAGTTACTAAATGCACTCACAAGACTTAGGTCTACTCGAAGTTATAGTTGAAGACACTTGCCCAATTTGCCATGTGGTGGGACAGAACCTTAAACCACGTGGCTGGGAAGTAAACGTCTTACCACACAGTCATGCCTGCATCCATGGCAAAGATTATTTGTTAAAGTTTAGTTTGTATTTCACTGGGACTGAGAATACTGACATTTTGAGCAAGTACTTTATTGGAGAGAGAAGTCTTTTCTTTCATCTCCATTGAAGAGCTTTGATTGAAATATCAGTATTTGTCTTTCCTTGGTAAATAGACTTAACCAAATAAGCAAACTTTATCAAAATAAGAATATAAATTTGCATTTGTAATTCAGTTTTTGATAGTTTATTGTCATGTACTTTACACTGAAGTATTTTTGAAAGTTCAGTTTAGTTATCTGGAGCACATATTCACATAAACTAGAAGCTTCATTGCACACTGAAGCATATAAACTGCATGTATACAATGACTCACTAGACCTCACAAAGCTTTTATCCTCTACCTAACTTTATCATTTATTTACCAACTTCTGATTGTAGAATTATACCAAAAGCTTTGTCTAAGTTAATGAATGCATTAATCCTTTAACATTTAGATTACTCTATCATGTGTAATTCTTATTTACTCACATTGTTTTGAATTAATCATGTATTATATCATAACTCTGATATTTTGATGATGTGTTTATTTTTAGAATGACATTATAGGGTAGGTGTGAGAAGCTAGATCTGGCCAATGTGAACATAGGACAGGTGGAATATTTGGGTTGAATATAGCCTGTTTAAATATTAAAGGGTTATAGGGGTCCTACCAATTTATAGTTGTTGTTTATCTCAAGATCAAACCTGATTGAGCAGGTCTATGATCAAAGGGAGATTTGATTGCCATTTGTAGTAGTTCTAGTGCTCATGTCTTACCGAGATTATGCTATCTGTAGTTTTCCTTCAATAGTAGTTTCACCATTAATCTCTATAATCTTTGTGCTCAATTGTTAGCTGAAGTCTGTTTCCGATTCATTATAATTGATTGCACTGTTATATGTACATACTATATATGTGTGTGTGTGTGTGCATATATATATATATATAAGCAATCAATGCACACACACATGTATACATACACACATACATACAGATAGACATATATAATATATACATACATATACATATATATATATATATATATATATAAACATACTTATATTTGCATATAAGTACATACATAAACATACGTATGCACATATATACACATGTACATATGCATGCATGCACATATATACATTCAAATACAAACACCTATTTACACACATGCTCATGCTCCTACAATATATATGCTCTTACATATTCACTTACACCTGGTTGCATATACGCACACAACATATATACACATGTACACATATGCACACATATATCATCATCATCATCGTCGTCGTTTAACATCCGCTTTCCATGCTAGCATGGGTTGCACGATTTGACAGAACTGGTGGACCAGGAGGCGACACCAGGCTCCAATCTGATTTGGCAGAGTTTCTACAGCTGGATGCCCTTCCTAACGCCAACCACTCCGAGAGTGTAGTGGGTGTTTTATGTGCCACCGGCATGAGGGCCAGTCAGGCGGTACTGGCGACGGCCTGGCTCGAAATGGTGTATTTTACGTGCCACCTGCACAGGAGCCAGTCCATCGGCACTGAAATCGATCTCACTCCAATGTCTTTTCATGTCCCACTGGCACAAGTGCCAAGGAGGCGACGTTGGTAACGATCAATGGCCACGCTCGAAATGGTGTATTTTGTGTGTCACCTGCATACGGGCCAGCCCATCGGCACTGGCAACGACCTTGCTCGAATGTCTTTTCATGTGCCACGAGCACAAGTGCCAGGAAGGCGACGAACAATCTTGTTCGAATGTCTTTTCACGTGCCACTGACACAAGTGCCAGGAAGGCGACATTGGTAACGATCACGCTGGTGCTATTTACGTGCCACACTGGTACAAGTGCCATCTCGATTTCGCTTTCGCTTGCCCCAACAGGTCTTCGCAAGCCGAGTTTAGTGTTCCTACAAATTTAGTTCGATTCCGATTTCACTTGCCTCACCATGTCTTCGCAAGCGGAGTTTAGTGTCCAATGAAGGAATGTTACACGTAAGTGGGCTGGCTACATCCCTGGCAGAGGCCTTGGATTTTGGTCTCACTTGGCTTGCCGTGTCTTCTCA
>NC_068983.1:115566357-115573682 GCF_001194135.2 Octopus bimaculoides
CCTGGGCCTGCCTCTTCCACGAGTTCCCTCAACCGCTAGGGTGTGGCACTTTTTCACACAGCTATCCTCATCCATTCTCGCCACATGACCATACCAGCGCAATCGTCTCTCTTGCACACCACAACTGATGCTTCTAATGTTCAGCTTTTCTCTCAAGATACTTACACTCTGTCTAGTATGCACACTGACATTACTCATCCATCGGAGCATACTGGCTTCATTCCTTGCTATTCTTATTCTAGCAGCTACACTTTCAGTGCACCCACCCCCACTACTAACTTGGTCACCCAGATATCAGAAGCTATCAACTACCTCTAGATTTTTCTCCCTGGAATGAGACAGAAGTTGTTTCCTGCATATTTACAGTGTTTATTGCACCTGAACACCTGCCACATACAAAAACTAACTTCCTAGTTAACCTGCCTTTGATATTGCTGCACCTCTTATGTGTCCATAGCTTGCACAGGGTACATCTTATAGAGTTTCTACCTACACCTTTTCTACAGATTGAGCAGGGCCATCTACCTGAAGGGTTTTGTGTTTTATCTACCTTCCTACTTATTAGGACTTTGGTTTTAGCTAGTTTGACTCTAAGGCCCTTCGATTCTAGTCCCTGCTTCCACACTTGAAACTTCTCCTCTAGTTCTGATAGTGACTCAACATATATATTTATAAATAAATACATGAACATAGACACTCCTATGCATGCATGCAAACACAAATATAAATTTTCATGCATTTATGTAAAAACTTTATACTCAACCCATACAAAGAAATGCAGATATAATCCTGCATACAAATCCACACAAGTATGCACATACACTATTATGTGTGTTAAGCTAAATTCCTTGAAATACTTGCATACTACTTATCATAACAGTGTATAGATAGCTACTGCCTTTATAAATGTATATACAAATACAAGGAGGGTCTATCACCATCATCATCATCAGCATTTAATATTTGCTTTCCATGCTGGCATGGGCTGGATGATTTGACGAGCTGGCTTGGCAGAAGACTGCACTAGGTTTCAGTGTTTGTTTTGGCATTGTTTTTATGGCTGAATGCTCTTCCTAACACTGACCACCCTGCAAAGTGAACTGAGTGTTTTTTATGTAGCACTAGCACAGGTGAAGTTAGTTTTGGAATGGTGTTTGCATCTGGATGCCCTTCCAAATGCCAACCATTTTACAGTGTGGACTGGATACTTTTTACATGGCACCAGCACTGGCAGGGTCACCAAGTAACTTGCCAGACAAAGGTTAGAGTGTGATAAAGTGACAGAAACAGGTGTCTTGCTGTAGAGGAGATACATGGTTACCTAGTCAGAGAGAGAGAGAGAAAGAGGGAGAGAGATGGTGGCCAAGTGCCAGGGTATACTCACAACAAACAGAGATCAGAATATAAAGGGATGGTAGAGTAGAGCAAGGGAGAGATGGATGGTGGTAAAGTACCATGGTATACCCTCAAGGTATGGGGTCAAAATATAAAAGCTAGGGAGTAGAGTGACTTCAAAGAGTGTGTGTGTGGGGTGGGGGATACAGTGACTGGTGAAACCAGGGTGTATAGAGGGTTGTAGAGCAACAGGATAGCAATGATACAGTGAGCATGGAAATGAGGACAGGGTTGTGGAGCATGAGATAAGCATAAGTTAAGTACATGAAAAGAGGAAATGTGAAGAAGAGAAGAGATGTAGTTTGGTTTGTTGGGGTAGGGTGTGGGAAAAGTTTTATTGTTGTTACATGTGGGTGGAACCCATAGTGCTTCTAAAACTCAGTTTTGTTGACGTGGGTGAGTCTTCTCAAGAACCTCATATCATCAGACATCTCAGTATATTGTCATTTCCTCAATGTAGCCCAACATCCTGAGATTGGTCCTCACCACTTTATCCTATATCTTCCTGGATCTCCCTCTTCCACAGGTGCCATCCACTTTCAGTGATTGGCACTTCTTTATACAGCTTTATGCACTTTATACACTTCTTTATTCATATGCATCACATGTTCAAACTAACGCAGTCTCTTCTTTTGCAAGCTGCGTCTAATTCCTTTTAAGCCTAACTTTTCTCTCAACACATTTGCTCTTTGTCATACATGCACACTGATGTTGCACATCCAATGGAGCATGCTGCCTTCATTCCTGTCTAGTCTGCACATGTCTTCTTCATTCAGAGCCCATGTTTCACTACTATGGATATAGCCATTCATACACAAGCATTATACATTTTATCTTTCATTCTGAGGGAGGCCTTTTGTTGCCAACAGAGGTAAAACTCTTAGCTCTGTGAACTATGTTTTTTTTTAAACGTAATTTTATGAAGAACGGATTATGCTAGACTGTGTTATCTATTAGTGAATTGCGTGGGTTTGAAGTGTCTGAGTGATTTGTAAGTTTTATGTAGGCATATAATTAGTTCAGAATTTTTATTTAGTAGTTTGGAAGAGACTATTAAAATCTCAAGTGATTTGGTGGTGCATAATTGGCAAGGCTTATGGTTATCAGAATAAGGTTTGGATAGTGAGAGTATTTTCTGCTTTATAGTACAGGGTTTATTATTTTCTTTTAGTGACCAGATGTGTTGTGATAAAGGAGTATTTCTTCTGCTGGTGTTATGGAGAAATGTGTTTGTTTATAATAACTACTCTTAAATGTGTTGGCTCTAAGATTGATGTATGTTAGATTTGAAGAGTGGACTAATTCTTAGGTCAAGAACTTTCTGTCTAATGGGTATGTATTTGTGTTGGTGAAGTTACAGTTGGTGGATATTCTGTGTAAAAAGTTTTTGTTTATTTGTACTAATACCTGTTGACCTATATCACCTGAGTCTCTTTGTACACAACATTTTGAATTTACATAGAGAATATTCTCAACTCTCTCCTGTGATATGCTAATAGCATTGGCTATCTGATTTTTAGTCAGTTGCCTGCCATCCATCTCATGTGGTGAACATAATCAATGTTTTCCTTGATGGTGACAGCTGCAGGACATCTAGACCTTGGGTCATCTTCAGGACTCTCCTTTCCCCCAATTTTGGATTGTTGATAAAGCTGGAATGGCATCCCCTAATGTAGCAACCATGTTAGCATGAATGTCGTTGGGGGCTAAACCCTTTTTCTGCAGGTACTTGATAACATCATGATGCCAAATTTGTCAGTTTTCAAGAGATGACTCTACTAGTTACTTTTGAAGTGTTCTTTGAACAATGAGATGTCAGTTTACCTGAACAGAAACAATGCAGTTATTAATAAGAAGGGTTGAAATCAATGCATGCAAGATTTCACAGCTCTAGCATCACTCCTTCATTGTCAGCCTATAAACTTTTCAGCCTATCCTTGTAGTTTTTGTTTTGTTTTGTGTATTTCCCTACTTATTTGTTTTTACTTTTATGTTATTTGGACTTTTATTTTGCAGTTTATCAACCAATGGCTGAAGACCTACTCAGTACCTGTAGAGTTAGTAAGCAGTGTTATTGATGAAATAACAGTTTCCATACCATGGTCAACATTGCTAGGGAGCAGCACCCTATTTGAGGTTCATGGATTGAAACTAGAACTCAGACCAAAATGCCGCTCAGAAAATGGTAATTTTGAATATATGTCAATGAAAATTTAGTCTTCTATCTTGTTATAATCACAATTGTACACAGGGTAACTCATGGAGTGGGGGCTGTAAGGCCCATGGTGAATTTGAATGTAGAATTTTATTATAAATATTGTCTACTACAGTAATAACCTTGAGCCTCAGGAAACAGCTTTATAACTTTTCTTCTATCAATTTGCTTGAGTACAGATTTCCCTATACTCCTAGTTCATGGTTTTGGGATCAGTTGTAAGATGAACTACTAGTTTTAAAGATATCTACATTTAGATATCTACTTGGTTTTGAAAACTAGTAGTAAAACAGCAAATATTTATATATCAAAAATATTTAACCACCTAACATTCAGATTACTCTGTCAAATGCAATGCTTATTTATTCACATTGTTTTGAATTGATCATGCATTATATTGTAGCTTCAACATTTCCATAACGTAATTGTTTATTTTCAGAATGACATTGTAGGGTAGGTGTAAAAGGCAGAATCTGGCCATTTTGAACAAAAAACAAAAAAAAATATTTGGGCTGGTTTAAACACTTGAGGGTTAAGAAAGTAAAGGGTATGAAAATAATTTGTGTACAATGTTGATATGTTATGCTTTTCCCCCTATAATGCAGATATATATTCTCAGACTCTTTAGCTAAAAATTCAATACCTTCTTCAGTTGTTTATTTTTTAAAAATTTCTATTTGTGTGTCACAGATAATTTCAGCAGTTCTAAATACTTTCTTGGTGTAAAGTTAAAGCTATCTTATTTTCATAGGGCCTTCATTTGAAGAAATGGTTTCAAGTATAACAAGTATGACATCTAGCTTGCAGATGGCTGAAGAGATGCTTCGAAATGAAAAAATTAGTGAAGAAAACACCAAATATAATGGTGCAAATACTTTTGCTGACACTATTGATTCTGGTGAGATATTTTCCTATTCTACTATGACAAAGTTTTGAGAATTTTCTGCTTTTGCTTTTCAGTATATCAATGTTCTTACTCTGAAATATTCTGTTACCCTACTAATTAGTTGAAAATTCAATGATTTTTAGAGAAGTTGCTTATTGTTTATAATATTTATTATTTTTATATTTTATTCATTCATTCATTGAATGTGCATTTTTCCATGCTGGAAGAGGATGCACTTGAAGCAGGATTTTGCAAGTAGATACTCTTCCTTTTGCTGGTCTTTGAAGGCTCAGAGCAAACAGTCATAATGTCAACAAGGAACATAAAGAATATCGCTATTTTATGAAACCATGGGATACCAGTACTCATGTATATATATATATATATATATACATATATTATTATTATTATTCAATCCAAGGAAAAAACAATTTCCTTCAAAGGGATGGAAAACATCCAATTTTCATTGGTTCTTCAGTCAAATACCACAATATAGTAGAGAAAAAATTAGAACTTAAATTGGTATAATTTTCAATATATAAATATTAAAGGAAATAGAGAAATACAATTGACATATAAATTTATTAAGATTATAATATGATATAATTATAGTATAAAAAGATATAATATAATATAATATAACAAATAATTAAAACAAACATATATCTTACAATTTGTTTCAATTCATATCCACTAGTGAATTTATAAAAAATTCACATTTATGTATATGAATCTTGTCAGGGTAATATTTGCCTAAAAAACAGACAAAACTTTCATGTGAGGACTGCTAAATCATAAAATAGATTGATTTAAAATATACATATGTTTATAAGTGTGAGCATTAATAATTTAAAAATATAATAAATATAATAAAAACAAAACCAAAATTCAAATAGATAAAATAAATTAAATTGACCAAACAATTACAATGGTCATAAAATGTTCTTATGCCTCTTTAATGATATTAATCTAAAGATATTTTAATCTAAAATAATTGCTACCCATTTTTATTATATAAAATCTATATGATAAAATCTATATCATATGTTAAGAATTTATGGTGGAGTAGGAAATATATTTTTAAAAAGATTTCCATATACTCTTATGAAAAAATAAATAAGGATATATTTTATTCACACACAAAATTCATTAAAAAAAAAACTTCTAATCAATGATTCATTAATTTAAAAGTTTCTTCTAAACATGCTGATATTAAAACAAATGTATAAAGTTACGATTATTATAAACTGTACTATCTCTTACATAAAAATGGTAATTATATATATTTAAAATCCTTTATCTCTCTGTCTGTTCCCAATGCATTCTCAAATGGCTCAACCAAATCAAATCAAATTTTACTTGGTAATGCTATCAGACCTCTTGAGAGTCAACATATAACTTTTTGGGATTAAAACAATGCAACATTGGCACTGGTTCTGTATCACATGTCAAAGCTCAAAGAATAAAAGTGAAGAAATAACATCTGTATTGTAATGTGATATATTGTTTCACTTTTATACTTTTACTTTTAATTCTAACCGCGATGATGATGCCATTACATTTTGTATATGACTGTGTCTGTCTGTGAATGTATGTGTGTGAGTGTATGAGTGTGTATATGTCTCACAGGGTGTGTGTCTTTCTGCATTAGGTACATTATTAAACACACTATATGTTTCACTTTTATACTTTTACTTTTAATTCTAACCATGATGATGACGTGTGTGAGTGTATGAGTGTGTATATATATCTCACAGTGTGTGTGTCTTTCTGCGTTTGGTATGTTATTAAGCACACTATATGTATGTGAGGGCTGGTCTGTGTCAATACGAAATTTATAACATTTCATAGAGATAATCTTTCTATTTACAGAGATGTGCTTGCATAGCAAGTGACTTGATCTGTGATCATGTGCTTGGAACTTATATATGTATACAACCTTCGATGGAGTAACAGTTATACTACTTGAATAGATACACATATCAGTGCATAAATATGCATTTACATGTACATACACATATACACACACACAGACATGTCTACACACTTACATAAATGCTCACATACATACATACATGCGTATATGCATGCATGCGCATTTACACATATATATACATACATGCATTCATACACGTACACATACATACATCATCATCATCATCGTTCAACTTTCATGCTAGCATGGGTTGGACAATTTGACTGAGGACTGGCGAACCAGAAGGCTGCACCAGGCTCCAATCTGATCTGGCAGAGTTTCTACAGCTGGATGCCCTTCCTAACACCAACCACTCCGAGAGTGTAGTGGGTGCTTTTACATGCCACCAGTACGAAGGCCATTCAGGCAGTACTGGCAACGGCCACACTCAAAATGGTGTTTTTAACGTGCCACCTGCACAGGAACCAGTCCAGCGGCACTGGCAACAACCTTGCTCGAATGTTTTTTCACGTGCCAGTAAGGCGATGCTGGTAATGATCATGCTCAAATGGTGCTATTTACATACCACTGGCACGGAAGCCAGACAGCTGCTCTGGCAATGATCACGCTCGGACGGTGCTGTTAGCGCTCCACTGGTACAGGTGCCAGTCATCGAATTTGGTTCAATCACGATTTCAATTTCACTTGCCCCAACAGGTCTTCACAAGCCGAGTTTAGTGTCCAATGAAGGATCAGCATTAATAATATAGCATGAGATTACAGGTTGTAATATGGAACCTGTCTTCTTTTGTTAAATTATAATTTATTAGATAAAACAATAAGTAACAAATAATATCTAGAACGGCTTGTCAGTCCGTCTCATGGTTCCAGCTGACAAAATGGAAAAGGCATTG
>NC_068983.1:115573770-115579451 GCF_001194135.2 Octopus bimaculoides
GCTCACCTCAATATTTTACTAAATCCTTCTGCTTGTTTTTTCCAGAAAATGTTAAGTAGTATATACGAGGGGTTACCCAAAAGAAACTGGAATTTTGCAATATTATTTTATTCTCTTAGTTTTACATGTTTACATTTTATTGCCTTCAAAGTATTCTCCATTTGAAGCAATGCATCAGTCCAGATTCATTTTCTACTATTTGAAGTAGTCCTGGAACTCTTGCAAAGTGATGCCTTTTAACAACTCTGTTGTTTTTTTTCTTCACCTCTTCCACATCTGCAAAACGTTTTCCTTTAAGGACTTTTTTCATTCAGGGGAACAAAAAGAAGTCACAGGGAGCAAGATTTGGTAAATAGGGAGGGTGGGTAAGTAGGGTCATGCCATTTTTGGTCTAAAACTCTCAGACTCAAGGAGTTGTGCACAGGTGCATTAATGAAACCACCACTCTACACTTTGCCACAGGTCAGGGTATTTTTGTCTCACCACATCTCATAAATGCTTCAGAACTGTCTAGCAAAATGTCTGGTTAACAGTTTGACCAGGAGGAACAAATTCTGTGTGGACAATTCCTTTTGTATCAATGATACAAATCAGCATTGTCTTGACATCGGACTTCACTTGACGCACCTTTTTGGGGTGTGGTTGACTTGATTGCTACTTTGTTTCTGGGTCATAGCCGTAGCACTAGCTTTCATCACCTGTGAAAAAGGTCCAGATCAACTTCCAACTGTTCTTTCAGTTCATGACATGCATTCCATTGTGACTAGTTTTGATCTTCTATGAGCAAACGAGATACAAATTTTGCTGCAACTCTTTTCAATTGCAATTCCTCACTCGTTGGCGACAGTCCTCCAAGATTAGTTCATGAATTTTCGAGATATTTTCATTTGTTTGGTAAGTTAATGCTCACCCTGAACAGGGTTGGTTTTCAAGCAACAAGTGACCTTTCCTAAATGGTTCTCATACAAGTGGAACCACTTGTAAACTTCTGTTTGGTTCATGGCAGTGTCTTTGTAAGCTGTTTGAAGCATGACAACTGTTTCAGCCACCGTTTTCTCCAACAGAAAACAGAATTTTATAGAAACTTGCTGTTCCTTCATTTTAGCCATTGCAAAAACGAATGAACAGAGGAGAAGCACTGTAAAACAAAGACACACTACGTGGCAGTACAGTCTCACTAGACGCTGCTGGTCAACAGACTGATGCCTGAGGGTCGTATCAAGTGGCTTCTCGCAGCAGAAGCCTGAGCTACAACGGGCCTGTCCCACAGGATGTTTCTGGTTACTTTTGGGTACCCCCTCATAAAAATTATCACTCATATTTTTTCATTTTTTTATTTGTATTTATATGCATTTATTATTTTTTTTTTTCCACTCCAGTGTTATCAAGAGTGAAAATAAGTGTTCACGACATATCTATTTGCCTTGATCATATCCTAAAAGATTCTGGAAATCAAAAGGCAAGATTAGAGATGAGAATACAACGGTAAGTAACACTAGTTGTAATTTTCATTGTAAAATTTAGGGCACTAAGTTTATTGTTATTTTAGTGCTAGGTCAGCTATGATCATATATATTAATAGCAATCTAGCCATGTCCATTTCATTTTCAAACATTATGTATCTAGGACTATATTACTTAGCGTGTTCATTTTTGTTTAGAAACCTGGGAATTATTTGAAGGAGTTTTTGGCTATTACTTCTAGCCGGTTAAGTGGCCACTTTAAGAGCTTTGTTCTTTGACATAATAGAGACTAAAGACAGACACCTTACTGTATTTAGATTTTTCTTTTCATTTTTTTTTTTTATATATTTTGAGTTCAAATCCTTCCAAGATCCCAGAGAGACTTTGTCTTTCATTTCTTCTAAGTTCATAAAATAAGTAGCAATAAGTAATAAATGGATGTTAATTCAATGACTTATAATTCTTCCTTCAAAAATTGATGACCAAATAAAAAGAATAAGATCAAATAAGATAAAAATTATTACATAAAATTAATTACAATACAGATGTTACAAGTGCAGGTGTCTCTATAGGCAGAGGCATGGTTGTGTGGTAAGAAGTTTGCTTCTTAACCACATGCTCTGAGGTTCAGCCCCACTCCGTGGAACCTCGGGCAACTGTTTCCTATCATAGCCCGGGGCTGACCAAAGCCTTGTGAGTGAATGTGACAGATGAAAATTGAAAGAAGCCCATTGTATTTGAGCATGCTGGTGTCATGTTAAAAGCACACACTGTAGAAACCAAGCCAAATCAGACTGGGACCTGGTGCAGCTCTTCTGATTACCAGCTCTGGTCAGACCGTTCAACCCATGCCAGCATGGAAAACAAATTTTAAAGGATGATGATGATAATGATGATGATGATGGTGGTGGTGTGTGTGTATGTCCATGCAGTTATTTGAAATCCCATAGGTTTGATCGTCACCTTCTGAACAAAACTCTGTTATGTTCACATTCATTATTAACATTCAGACTAGTTATAGAATAAAAGCAAAAGATATCTTACTCGAAAAATGGGTAAGGGTTGGGGACAGGAAAAGCATCCCACTATAAAATCCTGCCTCATGTAAGTTTCTGTCCATCCTCTGCTAATACAGAAAAGCAGATGTGAAACCAGTGAACTTCGGTATCAGCCTCTGCTTACTATGGCTGAAATATGACAATAAGGGTGAGGAGAAATTGGAATCATACTTTTCTATGGAGTCCTGAGAGATAAACCCATTATAAAGATTAGCAATAAACTTGAAGAGTTACACTGGGGTGAATGTAATAAAAATAGACACCAACTCAACAACAAATAGAAGAAATAACATGGAACAACTCAAACAAGCACTGCAAGATTTAAAAAATAACACCAAAATATACTGTTCGTGAAGAGACCTAGGCTGAGATGTGTTTCACTTTGTTCTGTAAGGAATCTGTGCCCCCACCCTTTAGCTTTGGTAGGTGTGCAGAATTATGTTGCATGTCTCTAGGCATGACATCAGTGTAGATGAGTGGCCTTTATCCAATAATATGTTAAGGGAAACTCCAAAATATATCAATGTGAAATAGTCTGATGTTCAGTACAATTGTAGTTGCCAGCAAAGCCTATTCTGCATTGAAGAATGGTATTAGGGATAGGTAGAATGTATCCGTAAATCTACTTAACCTTTTGCCCTTACCCTGAGATGTTGTGAATGCTCACGAGAAGTCTGGCATACATACCATCAAGCCAATCTTGAGGCTTCTTCTGTGTAGTCCTGGTTTCATCTCCATAGAGAACAATACTTGCTATACATGCCTTGGAGAAGGTCAGCCTTTTTGACTTTAAAGTACTTGATTACCAGATGTTTTGAAGCTTGTTACATAAGACAAACATATTCCAAAAATTAAGAATTTACCATAATGACAAACATAGGTTCATAAGATTTCCATAAGATGATACTGCATAATTACAAATTAAACTAAATAGACTGGTTATTGACATTTCCATAATTAAGAGTCCGTTATTTTGCCTGCATTGAAAAAGAATTCACTCCAGGAAACACATCTAGGGTAGACAATAAAAATAGACAAACATAACAACTCTCTTAAGTGGATATCTAGAATAAATACACAACCCAAGAAACACAGAAACATTCAGTATTATCCAACAGAACATACCATTATTGAGCCAAGACTAAAGAATGAAAAAGATACTTGAATCATACAAAATAATCAAATGCAAATCATCATCATCATCATCGTTTAATGTCCGCTTTCTATGCTGGCCTGGGTTGGATGGTTTGACCGAGGACTGGCAAGCCAGTAGGCTGCACTGATCAGGCAAGATTTCTACAGCTGGATGCCCTTCCTAATGCCAACCACTCCAAGAGTGTAGTGGGTGCCTTTTTCATGCCACCGGCACAGGAACCAGTCAGGCACCACTAGCATTGACCCATGCCTGAATGGTGCTTATTACGTGCCACCAGCACAGGTGCCAGTCAGGCAGCACTGGCCACAAATTGACTAAACTGGTCTTCTTAAGCACATCATATCGCCTGACACTTCAAGGGTACTTTTAAAAATGGGCCGATTATACAACACTGGCATCAGTGGCCCAACATTCAAAGGTCATGCTTCACCAGCTCATCCCATGTCTTGCTAGGCCTACCTCTTCCACTGGTTCCTTCCACTGTTAGGGTGTGACACTTCTTCAAACAGCTTCCTCATCCATATATATGCAGCACATGAGTATACCACTGGTTCCTTCCACTGTTAGGGTGTGACACTTCTTCAAACAGCTTCCTCATCCATATATATGCAACACATGAGCATACTAGTGCAGTTGTCTCTCTTGCACACCACATCTGATGCTTCTTATGTCCAACTCTTCTCTCAGGGCATTTACACTCTGTCGTGTATGCACATTGATATTACTCATCCAGTGGATCATACTAACTTTATTTCTTTCAAGCCAGTGCATGTCCTCAGTAGTCATGGCCCATCTTTCACTACTGTGTAGCATGGCTGTTTGCACACATGCATCATACAGTCCACCTTTCACTCTGCGCGAGAGGCCGTTGTTGCCACCAGAGGTAGACGCTTTCTGAACTTTGCCCAAGCTCTCCTTACTGTAGCATGCTCTCAGAGCACACACCCCTACGACAGACTTGGTTGCCTAGATAGTGGAAGCTATCAACTACTTCTAGTTTTTCCCTCAGCATGTGATAGAATCTGTTTTCTGTACATCTTCAGTGTTTATTGCCCCTGTGCATCTGCCACACATAAAAACTATCTTCCTGGTTAACCTTCCTTTGATATTGCTGCACCTCTTATGTATCCATAGCTTACACCAGGTACATCTTATGGAGTTTCTACCTACTCCTTTCCTACAGATTGAGCAGAGCCATCTACCTGAAAGGGTCTGTGACTTGTTTGCCTTCCTACTTATTAGGACTTTGGTTTTTGCTAGGTTGACTCTAAGTCCCTTCAATTCTAGACCTTGTTTCCACACCTGAAACTGCTTCTCTAGTTCTGGTAGTGACTCAGCAATTAGAGCAAGGTCATCAGACAGGGGTAGCCTGTCTTGAATTCCTCTCTTATTGCCTGGAGGACTGTGATGATCCATAGTGAACCCCTACTTCTACCCGGAATTCTTCCCTACACTCTTTGCCAACCCTCACCTTACTGACAGCATCTTTGTACAGGGCTTATACGGTTCTTACTAACCACTCGTCTATCCCTAGTTTCTGCTTTGACCACCAGATACGGGACTGGGGGATCCTGTCAAAGGCTTTCTCCAAGTCAACAAAAGGTTTATCTTTGGCTAGGTATTTCTCCTGCAGTTGCATTACCAGAAATATAGCATCAGTGGTGCTTCTACCTGGCACAAAACTAAACTGCGTCTCATCTAGGCTGACTCTTTCCCTAATAAGTTGGGCTATGACCCTCTCCGTAACTTTCACCACCTGATCCAGCAATTTGATACCCCTGTAGTTATTTTTATTTAAAGCATCACAGTTTCTGACTTTGGGTAAAAAAGAAATACTGGAGGATCAGTTAATTATGAATTTATTCAACATATTCCAGTCTCAGATTCACACACTTATTGCAGTTTTTCTAAACCCCATAAAAGAACTCAGAAGGCTAGGCTTCCAACCAGGCTTTTCACAATATTCTTAAAGCCAGAAACTTTTCAGTATTTATATATATACAT
>NC_068983.1:115579883-115585437 GCF_001194135.2 Octopus bimaculoides
TATATATATATATATATATATATGATTATATATCTATCTTATCTTTGTTTATATTTCCTTTTGCTTACTAGAATGGACTTTTTTGATGATATGGCAGTGAACGAAAGTGTTGCAACTGATCCTTCTGGCAGGAAAAAGTGGGAGCCTTCAGCTATTGCTTGCAAAAATTTCAAGTTGTCTGGAGTGACATTTCATATAGAAGAGTGTGTAGTTCATCCAGACGATTTGTACAACACATCACATAGCAGCTCGAGTGACTCTTCAACACAAGTTAGTTTTACTTCATTTTCTCTTGTATATTTGTAACTGTTGACATTGTTCCATTCATACTGACCAAGAAACTCAGGGAAGGAGAATGTATTTTTAGTTTCAAAATATCATAGGTTGAGAGGTCAGGAATAATGTTTTAGAAGACGTCTTTAATTTGAGGAAAGAGAGAGATATAATTTGTAAAACAGGTGTGGCTGTGTGGCAAGATGTTTGCTTCACAACCACATGGTTTGGAGTTCAGTCCCACTGTGTGGCACCTTTGGCAAATGTCTTCTGTTACAGCTTCAGGTCAACCAAAGCCTTGTGAGTGGTAGATGGAAACAGAAAAAAGCCCATTGTATATGTATCAATATATACATACATATGTGTGTGTGTCCTCCATCACTGCTTCACAACTGGTGTTGGTGTACCAACCAATAGAATAAATATCAGGCTTTACAAAAATTAGTGAGTGCTGGGGTCGATTCATTTGACTAAAAATTCTTCAAGGTGGTGCCCCAGCATGGCTGCAGTCTAACGACTGAAACAAATAAAAGATAGAAGATAGTTTTTTACAAAAAAAATCATCGTCTTTAACCTAAATTATTTTTTTATCCTTTGACTCAGATTGTGTCTCTGTTTCTCTTTCTCTCATGTATTGTTATATCTACTAAGCATCATGATGGTGAAATAGCAAATTACTGTTGTAGATATGAATATTACAATATAGGTTGTTGGCACTCCGTCACTTACGACGTCGAGGATTCCAGTTGATCCGATCAACGGAATAGCCTGCTCGTGAAATTAACGTGCAAGTGGCTGAGCACTCCACAGACACGTGTACCCTTAACGTAGTTCTCGGGGATATTCAGCGTGACACAGGGTGACAAGGCTGGCCCTTTGAATTAGAGGCACAACAGAAACAGGAAGAAAGAGTGAGAGAAAGTTGTGGTGGAAGAGTACAGCAGGGTTCGCCACCATCCCTTGCCGGAGCCTCGTGGAGCTTTAGGTGTTTTCGCTCAATAAACACTCACAACACCCAGTCTGGGAATCGAAACCACGATCCTATGACCACGAGTCTGCTGCCCTAACCACTGGGCCATTGCGCCTCCACACAATATAGGTAATAAGTATGAAAACACTGGCACTCTGTTGGTAACAACAACAAAGCTTCTAGTTGATTCAACTAATGGAACAGCCTGCTTGTGGAATTAATGTAAAAGTGGTTGAGCACTCTACAGACATGCAGACCTTTCATGTAGTTCTCAGGGAAATTCAGCATGACACAGAATGTGACAAGGCTGGTCCTTTGAAATACAGGTACACTTCATTTTTGCCAGTTGAATGGATTGGAGCAATGTGAAATACAGTGTCTTGCTCAAGGACACAATGTGCCACCGGCTATCAAACTCACGCTTGTGAGTCTAATGCCCTAACCACTTAGCCACACACTTTAACAAGTATCATAAGACAGTTAATGATTATTGAATATAATGAAACAATTAACAAGCTTGAAGTCATGAATTAAGTCAAAATTAAAAAGCTCATTCTTATCCATCTTCATAACTAAATGGCTCAAACCTTTGCAAATGGACAATTATATTTCTATTATGAAGTTATATTAGGTGCAACATGGGATTTTCTTCTGAACAATTATTATTATTGTTCTACATCAACACTTTTCCACAAGCTTAGTGGTAAAAGAATATCAGCTTATCAGTTTACAGTACATTGTTGACAGCATTATGAAATATTTCATCAATTTTATTTTTCTACTGTTGGTTACTTCAGTAACCTGTTGCTTCCTATGATATCTATTTACTACTGGAACAATTGAAAAGCCACAGTGCAACACTGTTGGTTAGATACAACCATATAAAGACATAAATGCATGCATCTAATAATGTGTGTGTGTATGTGTTTCATGATACTTATTTAAATTTATATTTCAGCTGTTTGAATCTGCCCACAATTCCCCTCCCCTATGCAAATCCAGTTCTTTGAATAGTCCTGATGTGTTAACTCAACAGCCACTGTCTTTGAATGCAATTACATCCAGTGGCATACCTTCAGTTCATGTTGCTGCTCTCTCTGGAATTACTGAAGTTAAAATGAAAATGAAACAAAATGAAGCTGTTGCAGGACCGAAGGTATACAGAATTCTGTTCTTTGGTACTATAATGTAAATCTATTTGTAATGATAAAAAATATACAGTTGTACTTAGTTTTTATTTTCGGATCTTTCTGAATTGACGGGCAACACTTTTCATTAATGTTTTATGTAGTGTTTTTGGTTCCGAAACACTTTCAAACTTCGTATACTTATATATTTTGTGTTATAGAACAGATTAAAAATTTTGTATTCGAAGTTATTTCATGTAAAAAATTGTCGTATTTCGGTAATTTCAACCAATCACTGACGTCTATTGAGGTGAAAACAATTACTGCTATGAAATATAAACAACATATTCTAGCAGTGTAATGGGATCTTTTCCCTTGAATAAAATTAGTGCCGTTGTTTGTCAACAACAACTATTGGCGGTACTGTTATTTATAACATCGTTCGTGCATTTGTATTGGTTTTAGCTTTACAGTTTTAGGGTTAGGGTTTTAGAGTTAGGGTTAGTTTTAGGGTTATGATTATTTTTGCCACAACCTAACTCATAACCCTAACCCTAACACCCTAACCCTAAAACCCTAACCCTAAAACTCTAACCCTAACTCTAAAACCCGAACCCTAACCCTAAAACCCTAAACCTTTACTAATAACGATTTAATTAACAGGGAATAACGGTCTTGACACTGGCAAAAATTATTGTTTACAAAAGCAGCAGTAACTGTATTCACCTGAATAGACATCAGTGATTGGTTGAAATTACAGAAATACGACAACTAGGCTAAGAGAAAAAGATGTTTTATATGACACATTCTACCAGTACCCCAAGTTTGAAAGTGTTTCATTAAGAAAACAAGTGGTGCCCATCAATTCAGAAAGATCCTTATTTTCTAATAGTAATCTCCATTGCCTAATTTCTTTTGTATTATGTTTACAAGTTACTTTAACTTACCAAAGTAACCTGCACACAGCTCCATTATTTTCATCATTGTTTCTGTTAATAATTACTGATCACAGTTTTACAATATTAATCAAATATTTGATATGAGGAAGAACATTATAACTGCAAAAATTGTGTTCCTAGAAATCTTTGTAATATCTAAATTCTCAAAAATTTAAAATTTTAACTTCATTGCTGTGCATCACTGTTGAAGAATGGATATAAAATAAGTAAACAGAATTAACCTGCAAAAGCTGGAAAGAAAATTTAACAGACACATTCTACTGAATGAGTAATGTTTACATATGTAAATACCAGAACACATTTGAGTTCAGAAAAATCTGGATGTGAGAGAAATCAAATGTAGTGTAAAAGAGAGAAAACCACATTGTTATTGGTTTCAAATCTTGGCACAAGGCTAGCTGTTTTGGAAGAGGGGTTAAGTCAATTACATTGACCCCAATGCTCAACTGGTAAGGTAAAGTTGACCTTGATGAGTTTGAACTCAGGATGTAAAAATGGACAAAATGTTGCTAAGCATTTGTCTGGTGTGCTAATGATTCTGCCAATTTGCTGCTTTAGACTGCATTGTTATTGATATGTGATGCATATAGGGAATGACAGTTGAGTAAAAAAAAAAGTGCTGAGAGATTCCAGTGAACAGAATGAAAAAGGAAGACCAAAGAAGACATGGTCAGCGATGAAAGTTTAGGCTGAGTCTCAAGTAGGATAAGAGGAAATAACTGTGACAATTGGTAAGATACTTGGATGGGAGAAGACGACTCATCCAACCCATACGAGCATGGATAAAAAGAGGTAATAATGATGATGGGGTGGGGGAAGAGGAGAGATTAGTATCAGCATACCTATGGAAATTAGATATATAATTTAGATTTGTTTTTATTTTTATTTCTTCAGTAAACTTATATTGACCTCTGTTAATATGAACATTCTTGATTTCAGCTGGAAGTTGACCTTCAAGTTGGATCTCTAGATATTTTAATGGGTCCCCGTCAAGTTCATGTGCTCTTAGAGATTCTATCTTGTTTCACATCATCAGGTGTGTTATTTTTCTATACAATGTTGAAATTTAATAAAATAATTGTATTATGAGTATATTCTGTTTTATGAGTATATCCTTATTGTATGAGTATACATCCTGTTTTCAGTGAGAATTGAAAGCGTTGAATCTCTCCTTCAGCTCTCTTTTCAATCAAGCATATATTTTAAATTCTATCTTTTACTCATTTCACTCATTAGACTGTGGCCATGCTGAGGCACTGCCTCGAAGAATTTTTAGTCGAATGAATTGACCCCAGTACTTTTTTATTTTTTAAGCCTAGTACTTATTCTATCGATCCCTTTTGCCAAACTGTTAGGTAGTGGGGACGTAAACACACCAACACCAGTTATCACATGGTGGTGGTGGACTGACACAAAGACACACACTCAGATATGACAGGCTTCTTTCAGTTTCCATCTGCATAAATCCACTCACAAGGCTTTGGTCGGCTCGAGGCTATAGTAGAAGACACTTGTCCAAGGTGCTATGCAGTGGGCATGAACCCAGAATCAAGTTATTGGGAAGCAAACTTCTTACAACACAGCCGCTCATGGACCTGTTTTGATGGTTTACAAAGAAAAATTTTTTAAATAAATTCTTTGAAGTAAAAACCTTATGAATGTATATATATTATTTGTGCATGTGTGAGTATGTTCACACTTTCTTATTTACACAATTTCATTACATATACAATTTTCAATTATTCTCATCTGAATATTAATTTTAAAACTCAATATTTCACACTGTATTATGTAGCATCTCTTTGCTTTTTCTATCATTTCTACAGTAGTTTCTGCTCTTTGGAACTGATTGCTCTTGTGCCACCTTCACTCAGGCCCTCTCAACTCATTTGTCCCTCTTTCTCTCATCACCTGTATGGTGCCTTCACCCCCTCTCAGACCTTACACAAACCATTATGATGAGTCTTTCTTTCCCAGAATGTTTTACATCATCATCATCATCATCATCGTTTAACGTCCGCTTTCCATGCTAGCATGGGTTGGACGATTTGACTGAGGACTGGTGAAACCGGATGGCAACACCAGGCTCCAATCTAATTTGGCAGAGTTTCTACAGCTGGATGCCCTTCCTAACGCCAACCACTCAGAGAGTGTAGTGGGTGCTTTTACGTGTCACCCGCACGAAAACGGCCACGCTCAAGATGGTGTCTTTTTATGTGCCACCC
>NC_068983.1:115589417-115607684 GCF_001194135.2 Octopus bimaculoides
ATATATATATATATATATATATATATATATATATCTTTACTTCTACTTTATCTGGGAGTTTATCCATCTACATCTGAACTATTATGAGCTTTTCACATTCTGGACTCTTCCTGACTTATTAGTTATGTATATTTGCATTTCTCTTCTATATGTTATATAAGTATAAATCTGTTGTTAACTAATTTGATTCCAGTTGACTGCTTGTTTATGCCTTTATTTTATTTTGTTTGGTTTGGCAAAAATAGAAAGATAGAATAAATACCAGGCTTAAAAAAATAAAAATAAGTACCGGAATCAATTCATTCAACTAGAAATTCTACAAGGTGATGCTCCAGAATGGCTGCAGTCTAATGACTGAAACAAGTAAAAAATGATATATATGTATGTACATATCTTTTAAATTTGTTTATGGTAGTGTTTTGAATATGCAATAAAGCTCCTATTCCATTATGCCAGCCACTGTCTAATGATGCTGACTAGTGAGCCAGTTTTTGGAGGTTGCATCAAATTATACCAATATAATGTAGGATAAATATAATAATAATAACAGTAATCCTAGGATGACCTTCATTCTGGTAAAAAGAGAAAAACGTCCCTCTGTGGTTCATCCACTAATGTTATATCGTCTGAAGAAATGAATCAATAATGATGATCAACTGGTTGCCTACAGATACTATGGACTACACTGTAATCATCCCAGGAATATGGACTGTGATCTTAAAAGTCATGTGATTTGTGGAAACACATGCAGTAATGCATTAAATGTTTATAAATTCCATCCTAGGATTATTGTTATTATTATTATTATATATATATATGTATGTATGTATGTATGTATGTACATACGTACACGGACTGTAGTATGTTAGTAACATATCAACAAAAACTAAGTATGTTTAATTATTTAGCTGTTTCTCTTTCAGTTTTATTCTGAATTGTTTTGATATGTTAGTAAACTGCAAACAATCTTGACTGAGGTGATTTTATGGGCACATTTATAAACTGTAATGAACATTTAATGTATTATCATTTTTATTAAAAAAACTGTAACAATATTATAGTGGTTTAAACTTTTCATGACACAGCAATTTATATTGACAATAGATATAATTTATGCCACCCTGAATATTGTCACAAAAAATTCATTTATTTCTCATAATTTTTAGAATTGAAAATCTATAAAAAGAGTGCGCATTAATATATGAATAAATATAGTATCTACAGGTTGGAAACAGATTTTTGAGTTGACATGCAAAGTAAACATTAAAGACATTAAAAGAGTATTTTGATTGTAACTCATCTTTGCTTTTTGTATCTGTTGAGCACTCTGTTTGAAAACTGTAATTATAGTTTTATTAATGAAATAAAAACACATTTTTGTGAAGCTACTGTACCACATTAAAGAAATATTTAGTTTTCAACTTCAATTGTACTTGGGTTTTTTAATGTCCAGCTTCATCAGAATATAGTCCCAGTCGTCTTTCTGCTACTACAAATAAACCAATGAAACAAACAGATTATTTACGTGTGGAACACCAGCTCCAAAACCATCTTCTCTCCAACCGTTTGATGCCTCATCTGACCAATATGTCAGATGCTCCTGAAGAAGTACTCATAAGCTCCCATGGGCCAGGTAAATTTATTTTAATTAAAATTTCAGATATCAACAGCTGTTTAGTTAGACATTTTAATTGTTATTATTATTATATATATCCCACCATGAAAATCTTTGTGAATGAAAATGACCTAAAAGATTATAGTTTGTGCTAGGTCAGGTGTTGTTCATTTATAGTAACTTGGTGGCATTTCTATACAAAATGAAAATAACAAACATTTTATTTACCTTCATATGATTTTCTAATTGGAAATGAGGTTTTAATGTTTACCTTTCTTAGGCACACATTAAATCTTTTAAAGATTTTTCTTCCTATTTCTTTTACTATAATATCTCCATGAGAGAGAGTAGCCCCAATCAGCTCCACTTTTGCAACCCTACAACATGAATATAGCTTGTAGAATACTTGAAATTCATATATGATTCCCTTATACTAGCAATGCTATGTTGGGTTTATGTTGCATGTTCTCCTGACATATTGTATTTTATAATGTTGGGTGGAATGTAGAAGCATGGGCATCTTTTATCTTATTAATACTCCATCCATTTTCATATGTTGAAAGGTTTTCATTGGGGTTTATTATGATTTGCTTCATTGAAGATAGATCAATAGGATATTGTCGTGAGGAGAATTTAGCTTGTACTTTATATAATTGTAATCATATTTAGTTTCCATATTTGTTGGTATGATTAAATATTGTGGTAGTTGTATAAAATGGAATGTTCTTCTATACCCCTAGTGGAAGAGCTAACTTTTTTTTCCTTAGTGTTAACCTAAGCAGTTGGATGATTACTTAATGCAATTTAGTTTTGTGTCATACTGAGTTTGAATTCATAACTATTGAATAACCTTAGATTATTGCCTGATAGGACTTTCCCCTCATTCTGCTTCATGATTCCACTCAACACAAATTTTTAAATCCATACCAAAACAGACCTTACCAGTGCTGGTGCCATGTAAAAAGCACTCAGTCCATTCTGTAAGGTCATTGGTGTTAGGAAGGGCATCCAGCTGTATAAACCATGCCCAAACAGACAGTGAAGCCTGGTGCAGTCTTCTGGCTTGCCAACTCCTGTCAAACCGTCCAACCTATGCCAACATGAAAGACAGATGTTAAATGCTGATGATGATGATGATACATGAACACAGTTTGTATGTTTTAGTGTTATGTTGTGTTTGCTATTGCATGTTATTTTCATGATGCCAATTTATATTACATTTGATGTTTTTCAGATGACTTTGTTTCTGGAGATGAAATGTATTATTCCTTGAAAGCAAGTAATAAAAGTGCCACAATTGGTTCTGACATGGAGTCTTCATTTAGTAGTAATACGAGTGAAAAGTCAACATCCACAGGTTAAGCCTATTCTTATTTTTCCATGCATAGATAATTTATACAGGTAGTTTTTATAATTATCACTTAGGGATGAAATTCCATTACAATTTTTTTTCTATAATTTACAGTGATCTCTGATAACTAAATATAATTTACAGAAGAAACAGTCAAATGTATTGATTGAGTTTAGACCTGGTATTTATTTCACTGCATCTCAAAGGATACAGATTAAATTTGATTGTTGTGATTTGACTTTTCTGTTTAAATCATTTCCTTCTTTCTTATCACGACTTATAAATCCTCCTGATATATACAATATATATGACTTGTAGAAAAAGCTTGAATTACATTAAAATGCGGATATCAAGTTGATCCAGGTTGCCTCTATGTTGGCCCATGGCATGTTGGCAGAGTGTGGAGTACTGTTTTTTTGTCGTCATATTGTCTCAAATGTTCATTTAGTCATTCCGCAATGCTCCTTGATGTCTCCCCTATGTGTGTCATGTTCATGTCTTTAGAAGCACCTTCTATGCTTCTTTTGCTGTAAACTACATTTCTAGTTCTATAATTAATGTCAGGGCTAATCCTACACATCATGCAGTTATCATTGGTGCGTATGGTATTCTCAAAGGGGTACATTCTACAAAGTTGTGATCTGACAGAGTTCCCTGGCTTTTCAACAATCTTAATGTTGAGTTTAGTCTCCTTCAGAGCTTTCCAAAATCTATGGGCTAGTTCTCCATAGGCTGTGGCCTCTACAAACATCACTCCTTGATATTTGTCAGTTTTATACCACGTTTTCACCCTGTTTGCTTTGTCACAAGTTCTTTGTATCCTATTCCAGTCTTTGTTTCTACATCTAGGGCAGATACCACTGGTATCATTACATATAATGTTCTCTAACTTCTTTCTAGCACCCCTGTATACTCGAACCCTATCTTTCTGATCATATCCAGAGAATTGCATGCGGTGCATGAAGTTCTGTACATGTTTCTTCGTTTCATAAGGTTCGCATAGTGGGGACACGTTGTTCATTATCCTAACTAAGTCTGCTATCAGTATGTTAATTTTCATGTTGTGTAACAAAGCTGTGTTCTTGTGAACAACATATTTAGAAGCTATGAGTTTCATGTAATAGGAGTGGAGGAGCTGCACTCTGTTGTTCACAGTCTCTAACCAAAGTTCAGTATCAAGTACAGGGAGTCTATTGTTGGGGTGCTTAGTGGGGTAATCTATAGTTACCTTGATACTTTGGTGGATGGAGTTAGCTGCTTGCTGGATGCTCTCCATTATGCTTCTCTCAGTTTCTACATTACCATTACTAGAGTTGGTCTTAACTATGATATTAATGTCATCTGCATACCTACTGTAGAGTAGAAGAGTTGTGACTGTTCTTCTAAGGATTGCTTAAGTTTTATATTATATATTTCTTCTTTCTGGGATTTTATTCTGAATATTTATAGTTGTATTATATATGAAAGAAATATAATTTCTTTGTATGTTATTTCTGCTTTTGCTTATCTGGTTTGTTTATTGTTAATTATAATATTTATCTCAAAGTAATTCAAATACAGTTATAATTTATTTGACCAACCAGTTTATAATTTCACCATTATCATCTAAGCTTTTAATCCTTTAGCATTCAAATTATTCTATCAAATGTAATGGCTATTTATACGCATTGTTTTAAATTGATCATGCATTGTCTCATAGCTCCAAGATTTCGATAATCTAATTGTTTATTTTAAGAATGACATTGTAGGGTAGATATGAGAGACCAGATCTGGTTGGTTTGAACATTAAGAAGTTAAAATATTTGGGCTGGATATGGCCAGTTTAAATGCTAAAAGGTTAATGTTCTTTTTGCCCAATCAGACATGATCTGAATGTATCTGCCATGACATCATAGGGCCACTCATTTCAGTTTTTTGTCTTTGCATGAGTGAAGCCCAGCTTCCTGTGATTTCATCTCATTGCTTTGTCACATGCCTTTCTTAGTATTCTTCTCTGCTGCAGCTGCCTTACACTCACATCACACAGCACTCATTGTTTATTCACATCACATATCTCTACCATTGCTGTCATCTCACATTATACAACAGCTAACACCTTTAATGCCCATCTACTCTCTCAACTCACAAGTACTCTGCCTCCTATGAAGGTGAACAATGTACATTGAATGGATTATGTTTGCGTCCTTTTTCTCCAGTTCTGATATCCTTCACAATATTTCATTACTACCCTGAAGCATCAGGCTTGTACATTCTTCTAAAAGACCACTGATGAAGTCACAGAAGTGTGATGAAAGAACTCTGGCTGCAATAGGATTAATGTAATGTAATGTAATATAAAGCTGAAGCAAATTAACACTAAATATATAGTGTGTGTGTTTTTATTGGCTAAACTGGCAACATGACCATTCCCAAATCCAACAACAGGATTATATTTTGTTTTATAGTTTCTAATGCAAGCACTGGAAGACCTCGGTCAGGTTACAATCAAAATATAAAAGGTAAGTTTTTTTTTATATTTTTGATTTCTCTAACAGTCATTTGTATGGATTTTCATTCAGTTGGTAGCATGGGAAGGCTAATTTTTCTATTCTAAAACCAGATATCTTCCATAATCCCTCAACTATGAGATTATTAAGAATCCTGAGCAGGTTGTGAGACAAATAGAATTATATTAAAATTGTAATTTTTCATCTTTCAGTATTTACACCTACACTTCTTCAGTTTTGATTGGTTTGATGAAGAGCTAGGTCATTGTTATTGTTGTTCCCCTCTGTTATGGACCAATGATCTATAGTAAACAGGTGGGAGCTGAGAACTATCTCTGAAGGACACCTACCTGCTTGCTAAATTCCTCACCAAACTCATTGTTGCTAATGTTCTCTTTGCTCATGGCACTCCTGCACACATGGGTTTCATGGCTCTCATAAGCCTGTCATCTAATTTCCTTAATCACCAGACTACAAAGTGAGGTACTCTTTCAAAGATTTTCTTCAAATCAACAAATTTTGGATATAGTGGCCTGTTGTTAATAAGAAGTTTTCCTGTAGTTGTGTTGATTTTCTTTAACAACTTCTGTATCAGAAAATTCAAAAAATTTTTTAATGAATTTTTTTTATTTTTGTCAGATCCAACACAAAAGCTTCTGGATGATCCTTCTGTAGAACTGTCCAAGTTCCGTATCAAGTTGAGCTCTTTAACCATGACAATTTTACATGAAAATCCAGCTGTTAGCCCTGGAGCCACCAACGAACCATTTGATAAATTTACAAGTCTATCAACTAACTTCTTTAGCAAAATTCGGACAGTTCTTGGAGACACATTTCACAATAATATGAAAGATATCCGCAGTAAAATCTCTATTGCTTGTCCATATGATCACCTGGGGTATGTCAATTCACTGTCTATCTCATATAATTTCAGTTCCTCTTGTATAAATATAATTAGGCTCTAATTAACCCTTCAGCATTTAAACCAGCCATATCTGGTGCAAATATTCTATTTGTTTTATGTTCAAACTGGCCAGATGTAACCTCTCATACTTACCTACAATGTCATTCTCAATATAAATAGCTACATCATCAAAATCTTGAGGCTATGAATAATGCATGATAAATTCAAAATGATGCAAATACGTAAGCATTACATTTGACTGAATAATGTGAATGCTAAAGGGTTATTGAGCTATTTTGACATATAATGCTTGAAGTGTTAAATGTATACTTGAGGTAAAACAGTGTTTATTGCTGTTCTTCTTTAACTGTGAAAACACAAATAATGAAACATTTTTTAAAACATGTAATGTGTGAGATAAGTTACTATTACTGCTTTCAGTTATTGGATTGGTCATCCTGGGACAACACATTTGAAAATTTTTGACTTTTTAAATGATCATATTGACCCCAATATTACTTATTTCAGTCTGGCAGTTGTTTTATAGAGCTCTATGTACTGAACTGTTAAGTTACAGAACACAACATAAACAACATCCTTGTTTTCTTTTAAACAAGTGGGAACGCACACAAACACACACACACACACACACACACACACACACACAAATATACAGCCAGCCCTTTTAAGCAAGTATGACTTGGTAAAATGGACCATGCTTTCTCTAACTGTTTTAGGTACCCATATAGTTATGGGCAAATGTAAACACCTTGGCCCCCTCACTCTTTACCCCATAGAACATGTAGGATATAACAGCTGAAGAAAGAGAGGGCTGCAGTAGCACCCTCTTTTCAGTTGATCAGACTGAAGTAACAGGAAATGAACTGTCTTGCTTAAGGACACAACATGCTACCCAGTTCTGGAATTGAACCCATGACCTTATAGTAAGCTGAAAACCCCAACCACTGCACACGAGCACACAAGCACACGAGCACGCTTGCAGACGCACACACACACACACACAGATGAAATAGAAATAGTAGTGGCCATTAAGAAAAATAAACAATAAAATTCCTACAGCTGTTAACTTCATTGAGTTAAATATTTTATTGACACAAATCTTTTAGCTTGATTGAATAATATAACTATCAATAAATTCAACATAGAACCACAGCAGAGTCATCACATTCCAATGACTGAAACCAGTAAATAAAAGTGTACTAAGGTTTTTGTCTAGCAATAAAATCACATTCAAATAAATATAATTAAATGATTTAGAATAGTTTTAAAAAGAAGTGTTTAAAAATATACTTTGTGAATGCTTTTGAATAAAAATTACCTTTTTTCTTCCATCCTTAGTTTGATATGTCGATCTATAGTCCTTGACTCTAGTCAGAAGTCATCAAGTAACCACCACAGCATGGCTT
Source organism: Octopus bimaculoides (assembly GCF_001194135.2). Lineage (NCBI taxonomy): Eukaryota > Metazoa > Mollusca > Cephalopoda > Octopoda > Octopodidae > Octopus > Octopus bimaculoides. Next base: position 115,597,201 of record NC_068983.1, read on the forward strand.
TAGACTGTTCCATTGTATTGATGGATGTTGTGGAATGTTTGTTTGATCGAGGGAATAGTACAGCTTCTTTGCACGGCTTTACTTTACCTATTGATCACAAATTACCTGAATATTGTGAGGTAAGACTTGACATCTTTTGCTTAGCATTTCTAAGATAATTCATGTTTCATCACAGGAAGTTTACCTAAAAGTTTTCTCGTGTATCAGGCATCAAAATATTAAAGGACACTTGTAAAGCAACATCTTTATGATATTGAGATGGCTATCACATTAGAGCATGGATCTAAAAGTCAAATATCTGGACCTTGCTATCACCACTGTATTCAACCTTTGGCAAAGACGCAATATCTAGAATGTCTCAGCACATTAGACCATCAGCAGTTTCTTTTGTATTTCAGTTGACCAATTGAAAATAGAAATATACATCATCATCATCATCGTCGTTTAACGTCCGCTTTCCATGCTAGCATGGGTTGGACGATTTGGCTGAGGACTGGTAGACCAGGAGGCGACACCAGGCTCCAATTTATGTATACTGTCTATATTAGTCTTACTGGTGTCCTCATCTTGATTATTACTTTCACTATGTTTCAGCTGTTGTACACTCCAGCCTTTTTTAATGTCTTGTGTTACACTCAGTAGTATCAGAATTTCAAACCTAACCCATTATTTGATCTACAGGGCTACATCATCATCATCATCATCATCATCACCATTTAATGCCCACTCTCCATGCTGGCATGGGTTAAATGGTTTGACTGGATCTGATAAGCCAGAGAGTTGCACCAGGTTCCAGTCTGATTTGGCATGGTTTCTATGGCTGGATGCCCTTCTTAATGCCAACCACTCCGGGAGTGTAAATGGCACCCGTAGTCATGGTCATTGCCAATGTCATGTAATTGGCACCTGTGCTGGTGGCATGTAAAAGCACCAACTTTACCTTTCATCCTACAGTGCATGGGTGCTATTTACACTGTTCTCATTCTGCTATCTGCATTTTGTGACATATTTAGCTTCAGTTAACTTATGTGAATTACCTTAGTGTTTTGCGTGGGATTGAATTGAGAACCTTTAGATGACCACACTACATTAACCAATGTCTTTATCTACTCTGCAGTGCATTCACCTTGGGTTTTCTGAGTTTAATCCCAAGCAAGACACTTAGGTAATTCACATAATACAACTGAAGCAGTTCCAATCATTTGAAATTATGCAGTTCCAATCATTTGAAATTATAAACAGTTCATAACTACGACTGGCATTCAGTATTACTTAAAATGGAAGCAGAGAAAAACAAAACACAACAAAGTCTATATTTTTCAATATATTTCTCCTTTTTATTCATTCATTAACATAAATATGCTTTAAAACATTTGTTTTAATTGTTAGTCTTTATTATCAATTTTTCTGTGTTTATTTTCTCTTTTTTTGTTTTCATAAAATAATTTAGTAAATATAATTGAAAATAGTTTCTTTTTATATTTTATATTTCTTTAATTCCAGCAAATTCTACATTATGAACTGTAATTTATTAAACAATTTATTTACATGAAGGGTAAAATCTGGAACCTAAGGAAATGGGTGATGTTTTATGTTGGCAAGTATTAGTCAATGAGAAAGTTCCTCAAGAATTCAGCATGTTCAATTGTCCTTTTTTTGAAGTGATTTTAAGAAGATTAGGGCAATGCTGTGACTTTGGTTACATGCTTGTAAATGAAGAAGTGTGCAAACCTGATTATGTGGTTAAGAAGCTCTCTCCAAAATCACATGGTTATGGGTTCTGTCCCAATGTGTGACTCGTGCGAAAATATCTTGTGTCGTAGTCTCCAGTAGCAAAATATCTTCTGTCATAGTCTTTAGTTAGTAGATTTCAGTAGACCGATATTATGCAGAAGTTCATCTTGTGTGCTTGTATGTATGTAGATATATCTGTGTGTGTTTATATATTTTAGTGATAGGATGTAAACATCAGCAAGAAAACAAAAAATGCTGCTCTCTGGATAAGTCCCTTGTTGATATTCTGGACTGAATTATACATAGTTCCTTGTCACCAGTGAGAGTGACAAAGACATATCTGTGCTATTTACATGCAGTAAGCCAGAGATTGTCTCCATTGGAAACCTGGGCCAACAGTCCTATTATTCATTATGGTATGAAATAAATTGCAAATTAGTTAGTGAATAAGGAGAGCAGTAGCGTGAAACGTTCACCTTCCACAGCAATCGAACTTAGTAAACTGTTATTAGAAGCTCTCCTGTCGATACAAAGCAATTCAACATTTTATGATTTTATATTCTACCATTAATGGTAGAATATTTCCAATTGATATAAAATATATTTCACAATTGAGTTGTCTTTTGCAATAGCAAAATTTCTATGAGAAAAAAAAAACATTGTACAGAATTCTATATTTATGTTACTGTAGTTTCAGCATAATGTAGGGGTGTATTATAATAGAAAGGTTCATTTATATTAGCACCGTTATTATGAAACGATGGTGGATAAGGTAGAGGTCTCTTTACCTGATTTGGTATTTGCCTGTTATACTGGAAATTATCTACACATGAATCTTGTAAAGATGTCCTTTTTTCAACATAATTTCGTGTTTCTTCAACATTTGCATATTGACTTGGAGAGTTTTCTGTTTTGATAGCTTCATAGGTATTCTCAGGTCTAAAATTCCCCGTATCCAGATATTGATAGCTTCTTGTAGAAAGCTGTCGATCTGGCTGAAGTTGGCCATGAGATATTACAGTAACAGCTGGTATTTTAGTTTCATTTGGTGTCCTATTTTCATGGTGTCTACCTGTTTGTGTTAAATTGACTTGTGTTCTTACTGAATTTGTAGGTTCTTCATATATGTGTTTCTTATTGTTTTTATGTCTTCTGTATAATACATAGCATAAAATAAGAAGGATTAAAAGTGCAACAAATACACCAATTCCAAGTCCTATCTCTAATGTATTTTTGTTGCTAGTACTTGGGCTGTCCTCTTTTTTTTTTTGGTGTAAAGTGTCACAGGCATCAATTAAATTGCTCTTAACAATCACATTAACAATGATACAAATATGTAAAATTGATTCACTGTTTGAATAACGAAATACTTGAGATTGTCTTAATTTGTGTATTGGTTGTGATTGAATTTTCCATTCTTGATTGGGAAGTATTTCCTTAATTTGTAAAGTGAAATCCTTTACCCAGAATAGATCTGATATATTCCATGATATTCTAACAACATTTGATAGCTGTCTTTCAAGCTTAAGTGAAATCAGTGGTCTTCTAAAAGATTTTGGAGTTGTAATTGAACTTGTTTCTAGTTTAGTTTCAGTATATCTATTAGCATTATTCAACATTTCCTTTGTTAAAATTACTTTATGTATCGTGTATCTTGCTCTAAAGTCCTGACAGTTTGTTTTACTGCTATCACAAGTCAAATTTGTATTTACAATCAGTTCCTTTCCATTGATGGTTAGGCACTTCCAGAAACTAACTGGTACAGTGTTATTATTAGATTTCTTGATATATTCATTCAACTGAATTTGAAGCCAACGAAGAGAACAATTACACACCAGTTTATTATTGTTGAGGTCTATATTGAAATATTCCTTTTCTGGCCAGGTGAAATTATTAAAAACACATTCATCCACAACTTGGAGCTGGTTGTTACTGAGTTTAATAGACTCTAAAGTGTTTTGTAGACCTTGAAATGCACCTTCCTCTAAAGTCTCTATTTTGTTGTCATTTAGCTTTATGACTTTTAGCTTTGAGTTCTTTTCAAATGCAAATGCAGCAATTACTGCTAGATTACATTTGGAAAGATCCAAGATTTCTAAATGTGGTAATGTTTGAATTGCTGTCCAAAGATCTTTATTATTAAAACTATTGCCTTTTAATGATAACTTTTTCAATGTTCCACTGGTATTTTCTAACCATTTTATTTCCATAGTTCCTTTTAGATTTTGATTATCCAAATATAAAATTTCTAAGAGAGGCACTTCAGTCATTGTGGTGGCTTCAATGATCAATTGATTTCTATTTAAAAATAGTTCTCTAAGATTATTTAAACCATTTAAATATGTTTTTCGCAATTTGGTAAGTTGGTTATTTCTCACAGACAAGGTGTTTAGTGTATTCATATTTTGAAATATGTCACCTGATAGACTTTTAATTCTATTGTTATCTAACTTGAGGGTTTCAAGTTTTGAAAGGTTTTTAAAATGTTTCAGATGATCATGTGTGATTTTGTTTGAACTTAAGTCTAAATGTTGCAGCTTCTTTTTTACATTTTCTAAATTTCCCATTGTTATGTCTGTGATTGCATTATTACTCACATCAAGATACTGTATGTTGAGCAGATGCTCGAAAGCTTCTGGATGTAGCATTTTTGCCAGCTTATTATTTTTTATAGTAAGATGAGTTAAATTCTGGAAATGTGCAAATGTATTTATGTTGATATCACAAATTTTATTATTTATTAAAGAGAGTTTTGTCAATTTAGTTAGCTTGTTAGAAGTAAAATTGTTTAAATTTTGGTTCATATAGAAATTTTCAATTTCAAGAGTTTCAAGGTTGTACAGGTTTTGAAGGGCTGTAAAATCAACTAGTTCTGTTGTATCTGTTGTTGATAGCTCTAAGCTTTTCATGAAATCTTCTTGTCCACCAAATGCATTTTTGTCAATTACTGTTAATGGATTGTCATATATTGATAAGTGTTTAATTTGAGTACCATTGAAAACATTCTCCTGTAGAGAGTGTAGATTTGTTCTGGTAAGATATAACATATACGTGCCATTGAGCTGTTCAAAGTTTAAGCGTTTGTTATGTAAATCAATGTATTCACAGATAATTTTGAAGTTATTGATATTACAAGCATGTTTGATGTTAATTATTTCATTGAGAGCTAAAGCAGCTACCTGGAATTGTAATATCCAAATTATATGCAGTTGGTTGAATTTCATTTTGGAATGTTTGTCTTCTGATAACTGTAAAAAAAATACATATTTTTAAAGATAGAATCTTACTGAATTCATTGTTAGCAAACATCTTATTTAAATTAGAAGCATTATTATCTTGATTATAATCAGTACATATAATTATTGTATATATTTTCTATGTTGACAGTCTTGGCTAGATGAAGTAAAAGAGTAAATGAATTATCTTTAAAAAGAATAAGAAGAGTACCCTGTTTTCCTTTACAGTTTCTCAATTAATTTACTACAGATGAAGACTCTAAGGCCTTGGAAGTATGTGGCACGAATCCTTATAGAATAGTCTAATGTGATTAGCGCCAGCCAGGTAGAAGAGATAAATAAAATATTGGTATGTTAGCAGGTGATATTATGTATCAATCAAAGTTATGAAATCACTCAAGCTAGTGTTTTATATAACCTCACTACATTGTGACTTGCCTGTAAATAGTGAAGGCTAAAAGAATAAGATCCAGAACAGAGTTCTTAAGTAGTTTAACTCACAGTTTGTCTTCTTTTGGCATCTCTTTTTTACCAAAGGAAATCTGCCGTATATTCCCAAGAATTTAGTGTAATTAGGTACTTGGAACAAGATATCTTGCCCAGAAATACAACAAAGCATGTTCTATGAATTTGAACTCATGACACATAAACTGAGTGAATACAGTTCACTACCTTGTCCACTTAACCATTTGACCTCTCAACATTACAATAATTTACAATTATCAGTTCTAATATATAAGAAATTACTAAGCATATTTGGTTGCGAATAAGTTTGTATCAAATGATGCTATTATTTTAAACAAACTTTGTTGTATTTTTTCTTCTGATTAGCAACATTAGCAGATGATAGGAATTAATCATACAGAATTAATGAGCAATAACAGTGTCTAGTCTTGCAATAATAATATCTAGTCATCAGCATGATGACTAATTTCTAAATGCTCAACAATGTTGTTGACCTCTAAATGATGACCTTATTTAGGATCTTATGCATAGAGGTGTCTGTGCCTGCATATCCATTTGAATGTATGTGAGCGTAAACATGTTATGTATATAAGTGTGTGTTTGTGTATGTTTGTATGCATACAACATACCCTTGGACAATACATTAGACTTATATTAATATTGTTTATAAAACTGTAAATACTAGTGCAAAATAGTCATTATCGTAGCACACCAAATTCTCTAAATGAGGAACTATAATAGATATGTGTTGTAGTTATTTTGAAGTTTAACTTCAGATCAGCACTGGTTCAGTAGAGCCATTCTTTTGTTTTTCTTTTTCCTCTTTTAACTTACCCTTCATTTTATAAGATGGTACTATGTAATATTAGAGGGCACTTGGCTGCTATTTTATATCTTGTCAAGTGACCAAATGGTCTCTGCTTTGTTGACTTGAATAATGTGTGTTTCTGCACATACTAAGCATTGAAAAACACAAACATGTAGGCCACTTCATTTAAATATGGATAATAATTCCATATTGATGTTGTTGCAATAACTGCAGTGGATTCTTTGTGTTTCTTAGGTTCGATTCTAACCTAATGTAATTCAATGTATCGTAAATCTGTTTAAAACCAAGGAATTGCTTTATAAGGTAACCAAGTTTGAATTGAGTTTCAACTAAGATTTTCACAACTTCTTAGACTCCTGGAATGCCAGGAATAGTATAATGGTAAACTAAATATATAGTATTTTTTTCATCTTATTTCTGTATTCAAATTTCACTACTATTAACTTTAGCGTTCACATTATTAGTGTTTGTAAAATAACAGTAATATACTGGAGATGATCTGTTTAGTCAACTGCAACATTTTTGTTATAAATGTTGGCCATGGTGCCATATAAAATAACTTTTAACATTTATATAACGTGGTATATAGTCTTATAGTATTGTGTGCTTGTATTTCAGTTTCTATATTATCATATTTAAAAGAAATAAAAATTACAATTTGAACAAAACTTTACATATATATGTATATATAGTGGTTTGAATTTTTAAATTAGAATTTGTTATGTGTATTGTAAATCTATAGCAAGTAACCTAGTTTTGATCACAAGTTGTTTTCATTTCCCTTTTCTCTCTCCCATGGAAATCTCAGCTTTTGTTTTGTTAACGTAATAAGCCAATATATTTCAGCAGTTTCAGAAGACAAATAAAGAATGCATTGAATTCATTTTTGGGTAGTGCTTGTTGTTCAACAACCATATCATGGTTCCTTTGTGTGTCTGCTATGAAGTTTGTTATTAGATATATTTGACATCTTTTAATTTTGTTCTTAAAAATTTATTCATTTGATCATTAAACTTCCACTTATTGAATATTTCCAAATCTTAATGTCATAGATTCATATGTAAATATATTGGAAAACAGTCTTCATTTAAATCAGTTTATTTTATTCATTAATGAAACTTGATAACTGAGAATATTTTGTGTTTGTTATGTATATAATCACTCACTTGGAAAAATAATAAGTCTGACCTGTGATAAACATTTAAATTCGAAAATAAACATAACCTAAATACATGATAAAATTGCAAGTAGGCTCCTTAATGAATGGAAACAAGGTTGAAAGGGAAATAGCATTAATAATAGTCACTTTGTATACATGTCATCTGAACAAATAACTTTGAAGTAAACACCTGTCTTGATCTAAACTAAAGCTAGCTACAGGTGAAAAACTACATTGTAAAAATAAGACCTTACTTTACCTTCTTGTCAATCTTAAAGTATAATTTATTTGTAATTTAACAATGTTTCCATTTCTATTGCAATAGTGATCATCATCCATTGTTGTAATTCATATAAATGACAAGTGGAGATTTCCTTGTACTGTAGAGGAGTATCATTAATAATTGTCTCGGCTACTTAAAATATAGTAGTAGACCAACTACCTTCTACGGTGAGGAAATAACTCTGTTGTCCTTTTATGGCAATCTAGGGTGGGCTTTGCAGGACAGGTAAGCTGACATAAGAAACCATTGTCAGTTGTTACCAGTCAGTTTCATCAGAATGACAAGTGCTTAGGTGTCACAAATACCAACCTTTACCTGAAATATTTTTTGTTCATTGTTCATTGATTAAATAAAGTATATAATGAACATAGTAATAATAAATTTTCTCGAATCTTTGAGAACAAAGCCTTCCTGATGTTTACAACGAATGATCGTAAATTTATTCATACTAATATAGTCAAAGGATACATTGTGATTTACATCACTAGTGTAACAGGGCACTCTGGGTGTAAAATGGAACATAAAAAAACAAAACTTTCATTAGTTATAAAGAAAATATGCTGAAAGCTGATCTGCTGGGTGAAACAAGATGTAGGGCAGATAAGTTGGTAGCAATTGGAGAGTTTGATATTATTTTAAAATTTTATTTTAAGAAGGGACAGTGCCCATAACCTAAACTGGGAAAGTTGATGTACTTGGTATTCATTTTGAATTTCCACAATTTGATGTATGTACAGAAAATGAGCTGGGTGCTTCAAAGGGTTTATAGTTCAAGTAAAGGTTTGAGTGAAATGATTAGAATTGTGTTTTGTGGTGAGACACAGTAGGAATGATCAAAGAGAGGCAAATGTATCCAACTTTGTTGGGGCACATGTACAGATTGGTTATTTAAAGCAAGCAAAAACCATTTGTAGTTATGCAGAAGGGACCACTATTATGTTGGTTAGAGGATGTTTCTTAATGACAGTTTACTAATCAGCCAGATGGTTTTTTTTTGTGGGGGTATGGTCTAGAATATTTGAGTGTATTTAGCAGCTATACCATTCCAACCATGTGAGCTGGCCTGAAGCACATTTGTGGTCAGAACATTCCAGTCTGATCACAGTGTCTTTGTTTGTTTTTTCTTTTTTTTTTTGGTATTGTTTATATAAGAGTATATTATCTTTCTTGAATATTTAAAGATAGTAAGACAGGGAGCTGAGAAATTTGGCTGCTATTTCAAGCAGGACAAGCATTAGTGTAGAAACACCCTTGTTGGTTTGAGTCTATGTGTTTGACCTCTACACAATGTATGATATGTGATTATGTAAAATCTGCTGTTTTGTTTTGCTTTGTTTTCTTGCGAAGAGATTGGGGTTAGGCATGATTCACCTATTCCATGCTAGACTTAATATAATTTTTTGCAGGCTAGTGTTGTTTCTTTATGTTCATCAAATGTGATGCCTAGGAATACTAAGTATGTTTGTGCATTGTCCTGCTTTCTGAACTATGTAGTTTACACGTGAATGTTGTCCAAGTATGGTAAGCAATTCCTGGTGTTTATATTTCTTTTTGTGTTATGTGAATATGTGTGAATGATCTTTGCTCTTAATGGTGAAAAGGAAGATGGGGAATTTAGTAAATGTTGTTATTAATCTATTGTAAGACATGAAGGAGTAGTTTGAAAGAGTCTGTTACTAATACAAGATGGTCCAAATAACCACATAGGGTATTCCTCACTGACTTGGCTCATTTCACTTTTAGTTAATTGAACTGGTGGCCATAAATGACAAGAATCATTGTCACTATTTAAACAAAGATTTCATCTTCTACTCTCATTTCTCTCTCAGAACGTGAGCTTTCTCCCCTAACCCCTTCTATTCCTTCAGTGATGATTAAAGCATCTTCAAAAGCAGCATTTGTCATTTATCGAGGATGTGTATTGCAAATGTTGCAGTGGATGTTGTGTGTCCAGGATAATTATTTTATGCTCTAAGTAACAAGACTTTCATTAATACACCCAGGTTGCAAGGAACAATTCCGGCACTATTTAATGGACTGAATAAAGTTGTCATTATTTACTGTGTGGTATATACCATAACTGTAAATATATAACTGTCCAAGTGTCCTCTTAATCATTATTATCATCATAATCTTTTTGTAAAGTTCTATGTTGGCATCAGTTAAATGAGTCCTTATGGTAGACATAATTTTATGAATGACTTTAGGAACTTTTTTTTATTATTAGCATTACAATTTCCTGTCAGGCTGCTTCTAATTCTTTCATCATATATACACTATTTGTAACTTCTATTAGCACTTTACTGTTTCATCCAATACATCTCTGTATCTAAGCTCGAAAATCAACACAATACAATGTTTTCATTTTTAATGGAAAGTCTACATATAAACATGGACAGTCAAATAGAAATTTTAATATATAAAGACTATTATATGCAGTTCTATATCTGGGTTTCCTGCACTGATGCTGTTTTTCTGGTAAGACAGCTGCAGGAGAAATACCTAGCCAAAGATAGATCTCTGTACCTGGCTTTCGTTGACATGGAGAAAGCCTTTGACAGGGTCTCCCGATCCCTTATCTGGTGGTCAATGAGGAAACTAGGGATAGATGAATGGTTAGTGAGAGCTGTGCGAGCCATGTACAGGGACACTGTCAGTAAGGTGAGGGTTGGCAACGAGTACAGTGAAGAATTCCGGGTAGAGGTAGGGGTCCACCAAGGTTCAGTCTTAAGCCCCCTTTTATTTATCATAGTCCTCCAGGCAATAACAGAGGAATTC
>NC_068983.1:115608246-115608815 GCF_001194135.2 Octopus bimaculoides
TTGAGGGAACCTGTGAAAGAGGTAGACCCAGGAAGACCTGGGATGAGGTGGTGAAGCATGACCTTCGAACATTAGGCCTCACTGAGGCAATGACTAGTGACCGAGACCTTTGGAAATGTGCTGTGTGTGAGAAGACCTGGCAAGCCAAGTGAGACCATAAACCATGGCCTATGTCAGGGGTGTATGTCAGCCCACTTATGTGTACCTTTCCTTCATTGGACACTAAACTCTGCTTGCGAAGACCTGTTGAGGCAAGTGAAATCGAAATCGAATCAAATTCGATGACTGGCACCCATGCCAGTGGAGCGCTAAGAGCACCATCCGAGCGTGATCATTGCTAGAGTAACTGTCTGGCTTCCTCACCAGTGGCGCATAAAAAGCACCATTTGAGCATGATTGTTACCAGCGTTGCCCTACTGGCACGTAAAAAAACATTCGAGCGAGGTCGTTGCCAGTGCCGCTAGACTGGCTCTTGTGCAGGTGGCATGTAAAAAACACCATTTGAGCATGGCTGTTGCCAGTACTGCCTGACTGGCCCTCGTGCCGGTGGCATGTAAAAGCACCCACTA
>NC_068983.1:115608825-115614660 GCF_001194135.2 Octopus bimaculoides
ACTGGCCCTCGTGCCGGTGGCATGTAAAAGCACCCACTACACTCTTGGAGTGGTTGGCGTTAGGAAGGGCATCCAGCTGTAGAAACTCAGCTAGATCAGACTGTAGCCTAGTGCCGCCATCAAATTGTTCAACACATGCTAACATGGATAGTGGACATTAAACGACGCTGTCAATGCCGACGCCACATCCGACGTCGTCGTCGTTGTTGAATTTCACACTTAAAAAGTTTGGAAGGCAGGAATCTATGCTTGCTTTTGTTTTATTTTTATTTAGTCATCTTTTTTTTTATATTCATATGTTTGCAATATGAATGATGACTTGGCTGTGTCTGACTAGTTTATTATTTTCAGTTAGGTTTGAATATCTTGCAGGATGAGGTTTTCCTTCTTCAATCTGTTCTAGTGTCTCTAAATATAGGCTTAACTGAAATTAGCAAATATATTTTCAAGTCAGTAAAGGAGCCTCTATGTAATTACTTGACTAGCTAGAAAGAGCTGTCAAAACCTTACTATCTTGAAAAGATGGTACACGTTGCACAATGTAGTCATGGGTACACAATGTCTTAAGAAAAGGATGAGATAGTTATTGCTGGAATGTTAACTTTGCCCATCATTTTGTATTTCTTCAGACATAGAACATTACTTTGTTTAATGTATTCTGTTTTCTAAAGAGGAGTGTGGTAGATTATGGTTTGAGAGAGAATTGGTTTTTATTTTGAAGTCTGAGAGACCACCCAGAAGTTCACCCATTGGTTCATTAGTTGAAATAAAATGTTAAATGTAGCATTACTCTACCTCCCAGTCTCTTCTAGACTGGCAAGACTAGATAACTTTCACTCTTTCTCAATAAATTATAAAAAAAGGTAAATATTAAATAAAATGAATAAATGAACATTAAAACCAATTGTTTTTATTTTTTTAATCAATATTTATATTTTTAATCATTTGTTCAAATATTTACATGGGTTTTAACAATTGTCATTCTTTGAGATTTATACAATGGAAACATGAAGTGTATTTTTTTTTTTTTTTTTTTTAACTGGTTTCAGTCATTGGTTGTGACCTTGCTGGGACATTTAGTTGAGTACAGACAACTGTAATATTTGCAGACTCATACTTATTTTGTTTTTCATCTGGCAAAGTTGTGCTAGGCAGGGTTTGAACTCAGAATATAATTATGTTGCCACTGACTTAATTTTTTTGTTGTTGTTTTTAGACATCTAAGTTCTTATTATGTATATCTTCATTGTGTACATTTTTGTAAGAGGTTGTTTCTTTAAGATACAGATTATTTACAGTTTAATTTCCAAAGAATCTGAATCTGTTGATTTGAAAAGATTTTCAAGTTTTAGCTTTAGCTTCTCCAATTGTATTACTTAGGATTTAAACTGAAATCCACTCAAAAGAATTTCTACATCAACATAAAAAAAAGCATTGTTCTTTTAAAAAAAGACTTTCAGCTTTTGCTTTCAACAGATTTGATCCTTTTGTAAATTTGTGCATGTATTTCATAGCTACAGCAAAAATAGATATAGATTTCAAATTTTGGTACAAGTCCAGCAATTTTTTGGGGGAGGGGGTTACTTATTTTACTGACCCTGTAAGGATGAAAGGTAAAGACAACCTTGGTGGAATTTGAACTCAGAGCATGAAGATAGATGAAATGCTGCTAAGCATTTCGCCCAGTGTGCTAACGGTTCTCTCAGCTTGCTGCATTGGCTACAACAAAAATAGATATTGGACGTAATTATCTTGATATTTCATTTGAAATTAAATTTATTTTCTTGATAGTAGGTTCAATTAACCATAACATTTTAGTTACTGTATTACTTCTAGAATAACTGCTATACCATTATGATGAGTACCTAAGCATCTATTTGAGCTTCTATTTTATTAACCTGATCAATGTAGTGGCTAAATTTCCCTTAAAAAATGTTCTAACTACTTGTAAAATAGGGTCAGGTCACATGTGTAAAAATCTAAACCATCACACAGCATGCCTACACTAACCCTTTCGCATTCAGATTATTCTATCAAATGTAATACTTATTTATTCACACTTTTTAAAATTAGTCATGCATTATCTCATAGCTTTGAAATTTCAATATGAGTGTTTATTTATTTGTTATTTTCTTTTTAGAATGGCATTGTAGGGTAAGGGTAAGAGGTGGCTAGTTTGAACATAAAATGGGTAGAATATTTGGGCTGGATATTGCTATTTTAAATGCTAAAGAGTTAAAGATTGTTTAGGCATTGTTAGGATACTAATTGTATGATGATGTTAGACTGATTTGATTTTGTTAGAGACCTATTGTCTACCTTATGAAATAGCTCAAGCAGACCACTGGTTACTTCTGAAAGAGCAAATAGCAACTTGCTTGTCCTCACAGAATTAACCAGAGCTAGTAGTAGTAGTAGTAGTAGTAGTAGTAGTTGTAGTTGTAGTTGTTGTTGTTGTTGTTGTTGTTGTTGTTGCAAGCTGGGAGGATAGTTAGCATGCTGGATGAAATGCTTAGCAGTATTTAGTCCACCTTCACATTCTGAGTTCAAATTCTGCCATGGTCAACTTTGCCTTTCAACCCTTTGGGATCGATAAATTAAGTACCAATCGCATACTGGAGTTGATCTAATTGACTGGCTTCCACTCCCACAAAAAATTTCAGGCCTTGTGCCTATAGTAGAAAGGATTATTATTATTAAAACAAATTATTATTGTTATTAGTTTGTTTTAAAGTTTAGGATTATATGGACAATATTTTATGTAGGACCTGGGCAGTTCCTATGAGCACTATTTTTTGAATTTCTGCTATTTTGGGGTTTCCTATGTAAGAATCAGCCCCTTTTGCTATCATTCCTAGGGCACCTATGACAACAGGTATTGTTTTAGTCTTGAGGTTCCACATTTTGCTGATTTCTATTTCAAGATCTTTATACTTGCTCAGTTTTTGGTTGGTCATGACAGATACATTTATGTCGGTTGGGACAGTCATGTCAATGTGGAGGCATGATTATTGTCTGAAGCCCTTTAATATAATGTCTAGCCTATTCGCATCTATCTTTCTGTCAGTTTGAGCGGTGAAGTTACAGAGGAGTGAGATGTCATTTTCAAGCACTGAAGGTGGTTTGTGTTCTCACCAGATTTTATCATGGAGCAGGCCCAAGTTTTTGCACATTACCCAGGGAATATACTGTGCTACTCTATCATACCTGTTGTCATACTCTGTAGGTGCAAGAAGACTACACATGGAGACAACATGATTGAATGTTTCATTTTGTTGTTTACATACATGACTTTAGGCTATTGCTGTTCTTTAATATGTCAGCCTGGTAGTTCCTTGTAGGTAGGCATTGATCTTGAGCTGCTATGATAAACCCTTCTAATTCTGATTTTAAGCCAGAATACTCCAACCATTGATGGGTAAGGGCTTTGTCAACATTAGCATTATTAGCTCTCTTTGGGTATTTGCTAAGGCAGCAGTTTTAGCATGGGTTTTCATATGCTTAACTTTTTCTGTGCTTGTTCCCATTATTATTATTATTATCATTATCATTATTATCATTATCATTATTATCATTATCATTATTATCATTATCATTATCATTATTATTATTATTATTATTATTATTATTATTATTATTATTACTATTATTATTATTATTATTAAGGTGGCAAGCTGGGAGAATAGTTAACATGCTGGATGAAATGCTTAGCAGTATTTAGTCCACCTTCACATTCTGAGTTCAAATGCTGCCGATGTCAACTTTGCCTTTCATCCTTTCAGGGTTGATAAATTGAGTACAAGTTGAGCACAGGTCTATGCAATTGACTAGCGCCCTCCCCCAAAATTCCAGGCCTTGTGCCTGTAGGAAAAAAGGATTATTATTATTTGTTGTTGTTGTTGTTAACACTAGACTTTATCTCCCATTTCTTGAATCTGTATTCTATCTAAATAGCAATTTCCAAGCAGCTTTTCATGTCTTCCTTTTTGGTTTGATTCTCATATAATTTTTTTTAGTTTTTGATTTCTGTCTTTCTTATTATTTTAGATTATTGTTATCTAACCTCAGCTCAGCTCTGAATGAGCAGAACTATGATATGTGAACATCTCATTTATTTTATTTTATTTTTTAGAAATTTTAATTTATTTTGCAAGCTACATTTTCTAGTCCTTTTTTAAGATGTATTAGTGTAATTTGAAAGAGATTTGACTGTTATTTCTAGTGTATCAAGTGTATATTTGTATAATTATTATGGTCGATATTAGATTATTTCTTAATTTATAAACAGCTGTGAGGAAGATTTACAACTTTACTTTTTCATATTGTCATAAACCCGTGAACAAAATAAAATTACTTTATTGGAGCAACAGTTTGTGTTACTTTTGCATTGAACAAATTCAATTTTTTGTGAGGGATTCTACAGTTTAAATCCATTACTTGGGATATCTATGAAATAGTTTTATCTAATTTACTTTTTTACAAACCAATGATATTTAAATACATTTCAAGAAAAGAATATGAATTTCAGTTGAAAATAAAATTTAGTATTTAACTGAATGCCAGCTACTGATGAGGAACAATATTGAAGCTAAGGGGATGACATAAAATACCATTTGAAAAATATTTTTAATTGAAATTTCCCTCTTAGTTGGAGAAGTAAATATAAATCTAGGAACAAATGTTGGCCACTTTAAAAAAATTAAGCATTAATTTCTTTACAAGCTGAGAGAAAAGCCTGATTTTGTTGGCAAATAAGAACAATGGATATGTTTCAGTCTATTAGATCTCATCAGCATAGAATAGTCTCTTCAAGTTCGCCTGATCAGTTGACAACAAAATTCTTACACACAGTAAAAGAGTTACAAATAAATTTTAGCCAGTGTAATTTATATATAATTAAAAAAAGAAATGTGCTAAGGAAAAAAACTCAAATGGCCAGACTGTCTCCTTCCATTTTTAGCTAACAAAATCTATCCTTACTGTAGAAGTTGAACCCCCATAATGAGAATAAAGCAACACCATTCTATGTCATATAGGTTGCTATTTAGTTGCTATCAACTCTATAAAAACTGATTTATTGGATATATGAAAAACATAACAACCTTTGAAAGCGACAGAACAGGAATGCAAAATAAATTATATTTCAAACTAAATTTCCTTCAATGCAGGAAATTCAAATAATAATGGACAGTATACTCACAGCTTAATGACTAAAACTGTAAATAATACTGAAATACGATGACTTTTAAAAGTTCATATTTATATATCACTTTCTCTCAGTTCGAGTGTGGTATAAATAATTACATTTTTATTGTTTAAAATGTTACCATTTTCATTCTGTGGAAGACATGGTAAAGGTCTTTGTGCATGATTCAAATGTGATCCCCTTTGTGCAGGTATATTATTTATAGGTAATGATTGGTCTTGGAAAGTACTTTTCTTACCACCATTCCTTATATTTTCTTTATTGTCTAATGCTTTATCTTGCACAGTTTGAGGGTTCTGAATTTCTTCATAGTTTTCACCTAGTATAAAGCTAGGGTTATCCAAATATTGATAGCTTCCTGCAGAAAGCTGTTGATCTGGCTGAAGTTGACCATGAGATATTACAGAAACGGTTGGCTCTTTAGTTTCATTTGGTTTTTTTCTTAAATAACGTTTAGTTTTTGGTGTTAAATTGACTTGTGTCCTTGCTGAATTTGTAGGTTCTTCATATATGTGTTTCTTATTGTTTTTATGTCTTCTGTATAATACATAGCATAAAATAAGAAGGATTAAAAGTGCAACAAATACACCAATTCCAAGTCCTATCTCTAATGTATTTTTGTTGCTAGT
>NC_068983.1:115614983-115617389 GCF_001194135.2 Octopus bimaculoides
TTTCAAGTAATTAACAGATGAAATGATATCATTAGATTTCTTAATAAACTCTTGCACCTGAACTTGAAGCCAATGAAGAGAACAATTACACACCAGTTTGTTATTGTTGAGGTCTATATTGAAATATTCCTTTTCTGGCCAGGTGAAATTATTAAAAACACATTCATCCACAACTTGGAGCTGGTTGTTACTGAGTTTAATAGACTCTAAAGTGTTTTGTAGACCTTGAAATGCACCTTCCTCTAAAGTCTCTAGTTTGTTGTCATTTAGCTTTATGACTTTTAGCTTTGAGTTCTGTTCAAATGCAAATGCAGGGATTACTGCTAGATTACATTTGGAAAGATCCAAGATTTCTAAATGTGATAATGTTTTAATTGCTGTCCAAAGATCTTTATTATTAAAACTATTGCCTTTTAATGATAACGTTTTCAATGTTCCACTGGTATTTTCTAACCATTTTATTTCCATAGTTCCTTTTAGATTTTGATTATCCAAATATAAAATTTCTAAGAGAGGCACTTCAGTCATTGTGGTGGCTTCAATGATCAATTGATTTTCCTTTAGAGATAGTTCTTTAAGATTACTTAAACCATTTAAATGTGTTTTTTGCAATTTAGTAAGTTGATTATTTCTCACAGATAAGGTTTTCAGTTTATTCATATTTTGAAAAATGTCACCTGATAGACTTTTTATTTTGTTGTAATTGAAGTTGAGGGTTTCAAGTTTTGAAAGGTTTTTAAAATGTTTCAAATGATCTTCTGTGATTGTGTTTAAACTTAAGTCTAAATGTCGAAGGCTGTTCTCAATATTTTGAAATGCAAATTCATCAACTTTTGAGATAGAGTTTTCTATTAAATACAAATTTTCCAGTTTTCTGTTTTCTTGCAAATTTCCCATACTTATTTCTTTGATAGCATTTTCAGTCATGTCAAGATGTTGTAAGTTGGGTAAATATTTGAAGGTTTGTGGAAGTGGTATTTTATCCAAGTTATTTTTTGTAATGTGAAGTTGAGTTAAATTCCCCAAATGTACAAAAGCTTTTGTGCTGAAGTATTGAATTTTATTATTTATTAAAGAGAGTTTTGTCAATTTAGTTAGCTTGTTAGAAGTAAAATTGTTTAAATTTTGGTTCATATAAAAATGTTCAATTTCAAGAGTTTCAAGATTATACAGGTTTTGAAGGGCTGTAAAATCAACTAGTTCTGTTGTATTTGTTGTTGATAGCTCTAAGCTTTTCAAGAAATCTTCTTGTCCACCAAATGCATTTTTGTCAATTACTGTTAATGGATTGTCATATATTGATAAGTGTTTAATTTGAGTACCATTGAAAACATTCTCCTGTAAAGAGTGTAGATTTGTTCTGGTAAGATATAACATATATGTGCCATTGAGCTGTTCAAAGTTTAAGCGTTTATTATTTAAATCAAAGTTTTTGCAGATAATTTTGAAGTCATAAATACTACAAGCGTGTTTGATGTTAATTGTTTCATTGAAAGCTAAAGCAGCTACCTGGAATTGTAATATCCAAATTATATGCAGTTGGTTGAATTTCATTTTGG
Organism: Octopus bimaculoides; assembly: GCF_001194135.2. Classification (NCBI taxonomy): domain Eukaryota; kingdom Metazoa; phylum Mollusca; class Cephalopoda; order Octopoda; family Octopodidae; genus Octopus; species Octopus bimaculoides. Next base: position 115,616,543 of record NC_068983.1, read on the forward strand.
AATGCGTAATTTCCATGTGTCACCTGTATAAGAGATAAAATGTTTTCAAGGATGCAAGTAGTATATATTTCATGTTGTATGTGTTAACGATAGGGCCACCTGACAATTACAAATATGACTTATTATAAAACTTCAATGCGAAGCTGCTTTTAGTATATAAAAAATTTTGTACATAGTGATGAATTTACAATATCAATATCACAAGCAGATGAGAAGCATTTGACATGGATGCCTGAACCGCCAGATCTCATAATTTCATATGTCTGCTTCTTCTGTGGCAGGTGTTTGTTCACTGCATGGCACCCAAATCTCACTGCCAACAATATATAGAATGAAAGTGACTCTTCTTTTACTGATGTCATAAATAACAAGCAGTCACTTTAAAAATAAATATCAGTGACATAAGCAGTATATGCCAAAACTAGAAATCATTATATAGGTGAAGTCCAAGCCTGATAAGATTGTCTATGAAGTAAATCAACCAATATCAATATAAGTAATCATCATAAACCACGAATCCATAAACACTTTCAACTTTATGAAAATGAAGGGCAACTGAGAATTACAAAATCCCAGGACATAAAAAATTCACAAGCAAGCATATCAAATAAACATTTCCACCATTAGCTACAAAACGGATATCTCTATGGTTTTGGAACTTGGGCAGTAGCATCAGTGTTAACAGCTTTAAAAGCATAAATGCTGCTTGGGAATCAGTTGAAATGAGCAGGAGTGAGCATATGTCCATTATGCCAATACCTGCTTATAACTACAAACATCAGTCTCAAATTAAACAAATTAGTATTAACTTATTGTTACAAAATGGTCTCTATAAAACAAATATATA
>NC_068983.1:115617441-115619225 GCF_001194135.2 Octopus bimaculoides
TATATATATATATATATATATATATGGTAAATTCAAAAAAAGAAGAACAAACACAAAAGAAACCAACAACGTGAGGACGTGGTACATGTGAAGTATTAGCAGACGTTCAGGGAAGGAAAGAAAGATCGTTTTACATTTTGAGCAACGCTCTTCTTCAGAAACAGAAAAGTCCAATAGAAAGAAAGACGGAGGAAGAAAATCGCGAACAATTCACATGTGGTTACATTTAGTGCAAGGAGAAGCTATTCCATCCACAAAGCAAAATTCTGATCAAATGCCTTGGAAGTGCTTTGACAATTCCCTCCCTGACAGCAAGCAGAGGAGTGACTGAGGAGGATTGAAAGACCAGGGCTCCTAGGAAAATACAAGGCATAGCTTTATTAACACAAACTGCTCCTAAGACTCCTGCAGTTATTGACATTGTATGCTGAAAGGTAGGAGGGTATCCCATGAAACTTCCCTTCAGTAGGCCTCTACATAAGATGTGAACAGCTCCAATTTCCTTTGTCATCCATGGTGGAAAAATTCAAGGTCACAAAGTGTAAAGTTGTATTGATGTATGGGGAGTCCCATGATGAGCATGTCTGACATTCATGTATTATTACCAAGGTCTGGGTGAAAGTGGATGGCCAGCACCACTGATGCAGAGGCTGAAACATGCTGAAGCTACATGATATCATTGGAATTCCATGAACAGGATAGCAGAGTCTTAGTTCTTTTGATTTCCAACAATGGAAAAAGGCAGATACCAGAGAAAGGAGGGCCATGATACACGCAGAAGTATGACAAGAGGAGGAAGAAAGAAGGTCAAGGGCTGTGGATTTGGTTATTTTGGGGAGCCTGGACTACATGGGACTTTCCCAAAAAGAAGGTTACATGGACAGACCTTTGAAGTCCAGAAGTTTTCCGCATCTCCTTCCTGATGCGGTTGATGTGTGATACATTCCCAATGCTAACAAACCTGCACAGATGAGGTTTGAAAGGAGACCAATTGTGTAGACTCTATGGCGAAAGAGGCATCCTGGCACACATCTTGACGGTGCAAAATAGAACTTACTCAAGGGTAAAAGAAGAAACACTACCAGCAGAGAAAAACAACACCAGCAATGCAGTTCTGGAAGAAAGGAGAGAAACCAGTGAAGACAGCAAAATTGGACAATTAGTCTACTACATGGGGCCCAATCATGGAATAAGAAAGTAGATCTGTGGGAAAGATTACAGTTTCTCCAGTTCACCCTGACAATCCTCAGGCCAGATGTAGTTTTGTGGTATGGAAAGGCATAAAAAAAATCTTGATTGAGCTTATAGTCTCATGGGAAGAAGGGTATGATGAAACCTTTGAATGAGTGTGCCAAGTATGAGAGCCTTCTGTAGGATTGCTCAGAAAAGGGATAGCACTCACAACTATTTCCAGTTGAAATTCTCATGTCATTTGGAATGGAGGGTGTTTGCAGTCACTGGAATAAGAGTAAAAGAGAACTATGTACAAGAAGGGTAATACAACAGAAAGAGCTTTTTGCTGGTCATGGAGCAAGAGAGAGGAGCTAAGCTGAAAGCCAGGCAGATATGATGAGCAGTGATTTGGCCATCTCTGCTGCCATGCCAGTGGGAAGGTATTGTGGTTCAGGATCAAAACACCTGTTGATTGTTAGATGCCATCTGATGACACCAATTCCACCTTAGCTAATGCTATATATTCAAGTGAATAGAAAAAAAGTATCTAAGTATCTTCTTTTATGTGTTATCAATATATATATATATATATATATATATATATATATATA
>NC_068983.1:115619789-115623786 GCF_001194135.2 Octopus bimaculoides
TATATATATATATATATATATATATACTTTATTTAAAAGCAGCAGAAATATAACAAAAGACTGTTACTCTGAGTTTCACGTTCCCGTTCATTGGACAGTTTTGTTAGAAATGGGAAAGGAATAACAATGCAATCAAAAGTGCTTACTCTGGTATATATATATATATGCACGCCTATTTAGAAATATTCATATAAGTTGTATGTTTGGCAGAATTTTGGTGCAAGCACTCCTATAACCCTTCATAACTTTTTATTCTTTTGGAATTTTCAGAAAATGTTTCCAAATTTGTGTTCTACACACAGGAATTCATATGTTCATGTAAAAAATAAAAACACTTTTTTTTTTGTGTGTGATTTAAGAGCGATTTAGCTGTTATTTTTAGCACATCTCATGATCACCTGATACCTTCCTTATTTCTTTGTCACTCTGACATATATTGATGTTTTTCAATATTTTTTTCCTGCAAACACATTTAATGGAATGACGGTACACCTATTTAAAAAATAAAATTAAAAAACAGTGGAGCTTTTAAGATTTACGGGGCAGTCGTGTTAAAAAATTAAAAAGGATTGTTTTTCCATAATTGTATAAATTCCTGTTTAGAACACAAATTCACAAAACTTTTCTGAAAATCCCCAAAAGTTAGAAAAGTTATGAGTGGTTATGTAGGGTGCTTAAACTAGGATTCTGCCATATATCTATACACTTTTCAAAATGTAGATATTTACTTATTAGTATACACACACAAGCAGATAAGAACATTTGCTAATATCCTTCTACTCTCTCTCTCACTCACATACACATAAAGAATCATTGAAATCTTACCTCATTACATTATCAAAATTTCATTATATTGCTTAAATTTGAGATATTAAATTGTCTGTAGTGTGATCGTATTCCATTACATCCATGATTATAATTCATCTGAAGTGTATGTAGTTTTCTTTTCAGCAGGTGTAAATAGTGTGTGTGTGTGTGTGTGTGTGTATATATATATATATATATATATATATATATATATGTCACAGTACACACTCACAACTACTAAGTTGTTTTTTTGTGTCTCTGTTCCTCCCTGACTGCTCATTCACTAGGTGAATGAATACTACCTGTGGGTTGGTGATTGATAGGAAGTAAGTAGCACACAGTCTTTTCTAGGATTAGCCTTGTCCACTAGGCAAATAGTCTACTAATTTATCATGTTTCCCATTCTCTTTGTATATATTTTATTCTCATGTAAATTCTCAATAGTCATCAGGAGCAAATCAGTTGTTAAGAAACAGAAAACTATCAGCAATTTCTTTTTCTATTTTTTCTTTTTTTTCTTTCTTTTCTCAATACTCAAAACACAAAATAGTTTTAGTTGTTCATTAAATTTAGCTAAGTAGCTAATAGTTTTGTAGTGTCCTTAAGAAATATTTTATATGTCAACATGAGAAACAAAAAATGTTTACCACATTTTATAATTTTCTACTAAAAAGTCACTCTTTTATTTCTTTATATTCAAACGTGTATGTGTGTGTGTGTATTCTTTCTTTTTAACTGGTTTCAGTCATTTTTTGACTGTGGCCATGCTGGAGCACCGCCTTGCTTTTAGTCAAAGAAATTGACCCCAGGACTTATTATTTTATTTGTTAGCCTAGTACTTATTCTATTGGTCACTTTTGCCAAAACTGTAAGTTATGGGGATGTAACATTGGTTGTGAACTGATGGTAGGGGGACAAACATGGATACAAACACAAGCACACACACACACACACACACACACATATATATATATATATTCAATGGGCTTCTTTCAGTTTCCCTCTACCAAATCCACTCACAAGGCTTTGGTCGGCCCGAGGCTATAGTAGAAGACTCTTGCCCAAGGTGTCATGCAGTGAAACTGAAGCTGGAACCATGTGGTTAGGAAGCAAGCTTCTTACTACACAGCCATGCCTGTACCTATATATATGTATATAGTTCAAATTTACAGGAAAACAAAAGATGAAGACAAGTGAAGGAACAACAAGCAGCTAAGTTTAATGCTTAAGAAGAATAGAAAAGTCTTTGACTGGTAGTTGAAATGGAACTTTTCTTAGTTGTTTTTATGAAGATTTCTAGTTTAGGTGTTGAACTTGCAGTTGAAATGGAACTTTTCTTTCTCGATTATTTTCTTGGAAGTCTCTTGTTTAGGTATTGAACTTGTAGCTGAAATGGAACTTTTCTCAGTTTTTTTCATGGCAATCTCTTGTTCAGTTTGAGAATATACATTGCCAATAGTTAATAATTCATCTTTGCAGCAGTAACACTTATATATACAATGATACTCACCACCTATAGGGACAACAATTTTAACATGTTTGAATGATAGTAGGTTAAAGCAAGACCAACTGATGTAACATGTCTGTTACCAAATGATCACTGAAACCTTCTTTCCAGGTGCCCAATACCATCTTTCCTGCCCATGTTCCCTCCCGCACCCCTTTCCCAGTTCTCAGGGTTGGTAATGTCAATGTAGATACATTGAAAGGTAGGTCTAGTGAGATTGTTGAGATGCTTGAATGGAGGCATACTGAAGTATGCTGTATTCAAGAGGCAAGGTGGAGAAGAGCTTCACCCAGGTTCTTCACAGGCAAGGCACATAGGTATAAAATTTTCTGAGAAGGTAACAGTAATGAGGTAGATAATGTGGGCATACTTCTTGCAGAGAAATGGGTGGATACGGTCGTAGAGGTAATCAGAGTGAGCGATAAAGTGCTTAAGCTCAGGCTAGTCACAGAGACAAAGTGGTTGAGTTCCTTTTGAATGTTGGGCCTTACAGAGGCAATGACCGAGATCTTTGGCATTATGTTGTGCTTGAGAAGAAGACCCATCAAGCCAAGTAAAATCGCAGTCATGGCAGATATCGGTGTCACACAAATGGTACCCTTGCCGGTGGCACATAAAAGCACCCATTACATTCTCGGGGTGGTTGGCGTTAAGAACTGCATCCAGCTGTAGAAACCATGCTAAAACAGACTGGAGTCTGGTGAAGCCTACCAGCTTGCCCGCCCTGGTGAAGCCTCCCAGCTTGCCAGCCCTGGTGAAACCGTCCAACCTATGCCAGCATGGACGACAGACATTAAATGATGATGAAATTACTCGAGTAGTTTGTATTGTGTATCTCGTCTCAAGCTCTGATTTTCTGCCTATTCTTGTTGGAACCTTTGATATGGAGTATCAAAATTTTAATCCCTTTCACACTTATAAAATGTCAAGCAAACTTAATAATTTGTCATTACCATTTTAGCTGGGAGACCAAACTGATAGTTTGGTAACCCACTAAAATAAACATTAAAAATTGAAAGGAGAAAATAAACAGCTTTGCAAGTTTAATTCAGTGTTTATTAAAGAAGAGAGGTGAAAAATTTAAGAAGCGTTTTGTTAGAATATACATGTCTGTGAAGAGACATAAACAAAAATAGCAAAAATCTACCATACCAAAAGAACTGGTAATACATACATTACAAGTGTTCTATGAAGAGAACATAAGATTGCTGCATAATTCACCATGAATGTGAAACGACATTAAACATTGTATAAGGTAAATGAAGGTTTCTGTAGGAACGCTAAGTCATATTCACTTACTGAGTTTAATTGTGCAAGGATGAATCATGATGTTGTCGTCAGCGTTAGATGCAGTAAGAGCTGGTAGTGGTGATGTTGGCAGTGATGAATTTCGTTGTCCTAATGTGGAGAAAGCGACCAATAGCTTCCTGGGGGCAAATGCAAGCTAGACTTCTTAAGCGGAGAAAAACTGATCTGTTTAAGGAAATTGCTGGGCTCCATTGTGATAGGTAGAAACAGCAAGCAATGTAAGATATGGCCTGGACCGTGATTACCAGCATGAACATCAAACTTCAAAAGTAGTTAACCATTTAATGGTTTTAGTGAATTTATACAGAAAAAGTAAGCATTATACTGTCTAGCATAAATAAAAGTCAGCTTCATTATATATTTTCTGTAAAACCT
>NC_068983.1:115624664-115635638 GCF_001194135.2 Octopus bimaculoides
CAAAAGCTTTTGTGCTGAAGTATTGAATTTTATTATTTATTAAAGAGAGTTTTGTCAATTTAGTTAGCTTGTTAGAAGTAAAATTGTTCAAATTTTGGTTCATATAGAAATTTTCAATTTCAAGAGTTTCAAGGTTGTACAGGTTTTGAAGGGCTGTAAAATCAACTAGTTCTGTTGTATCTGTTGTTGATAGCTCTAAGCTTTTCAAGAAATCTTCTTGTCCACCAAATGCATTTTTGTCAATTACTGTTAATGGATTGTCATATATTGATAAGTGCTTAATTTGAGTACCATTGAAAACATTCTCCTGTAGAGAGTGTAGATTTGTTCTAGTAAGATATATGAGATAATGTTAAACAGAAATTGGAATAAATTTCCAATAATATTACACCACTTATCAAGGTAGAGTTAGAAGTGAGATGTAAATAAGAAAAGAAATGGTACCTATTTTAAGCACATGTGTATCCTTCTGCTACATGGTATATATTGATATACATGTGTGTGTGTGTGTGTGTGTTTACACACACACACACACACACACCTCTAAGTTGATTTTATTAGTTATTATTTCCAAGAAATTGATATTGGAAAAACTCATCGGTTAGAAAGGTTGACTGAAACTGGTAGGCTGGAGAGCAGTTCATTCTGCTCTCTTCTTCACCTCATTAATGCTCAACTAATAGTTGATAATTCTGATAATTAAATTAATTTTCTGCTTTTCTCATTGGTAAATCTAATCAATATATAAAGTATGCTATGTGCCATCTTCATCAGGTCAAATTTGCTTGGACATTTTTAATCAGCACATGCCATCCACTTTGGTTATGCATTAGTTGAGGGAGGTCTTCTGGGAGGTATCGAGTGTCTCTGGGTGAGTTGATCTACATACATTGTGTTCAGACAACCTACTCAAATACAGCTGTGCTTTGGCATCCAGAGCAGTAGGTCACTTGCTAGCTGACTCTAGTGGGACACACTGGTACCCCTTTCATTTGTAGTCACTCTTGGTTATGTACTCAGAACATCACTTGACAATCTAAACAACTTTGGTTTCACACATGAAAGGAGACAAGAGGACTGAACTATGAGAAGTGTGTGGGAGGATTAGTGCAGATTCTTGTAGAGGATATGCATAACGATTCACATCTAGTAGAGGAAGGGGTAAGAAAGTAGAAATGAATAGTAGGAGCTGCAAGAGATCAATAATGGTGACGAGGTGTATAGGCAGCCCCATAAGGCATAAGGTGAGTTGAAGAATCAGTTTGTAAGATTTTTTGAGAAAGAGAATGAGAGGATGGGCAGGAAGACTGAAATGAAAGGGAGGATGAACAAGGAGCCTTGAGTCCGTGAAGACAGAGAGAAGACAAAGAGAGTGGTGGGGAGCAGCAAGAGTAATAAACATGATACATATGTTGGGTGGGGTGGACAATAGAGACTATATGACTCATAAACTGTAGGAGCTGAGCGGTGGTGGCGGAGACGGCAAGCTTAATGCATGAGTGTGGGGAAGGGAAGAGTTACAGGATAAGAAAACATAGAAACATACGTAAAGAACAAATACTAGAAAAGACTCGAAAAAGACCATTTTTGCATCAAATCATTACTTGTGATGAGAAATGGATACTCTTTAACAACAACAGGAGAACCGGACAGTGATTAGATGCAGGAGAGTCACCTAAACACTACCCAAACCCACCATTGCACCTTAAAAAGTTATTGGTCACTGTATGGCGGTCTTCAAAGGGAGTTATTCATTATTCATTTTTGCAACAAGAAAAAACGGTAACAGCAACATCAAATTGATTGTATGCATGAGAATTTGAAAAAGAAGCAACCCAGACTAGTGAATAGACATGGCCCAATTTTTCTTTCTTTCCTTGATTATTAACTAATTGATTACTTCCATAGAAAGGAGCATTTATTTATTAATGATGTTGGAAACTCCTGTAACCCTGTATATGTGCCTCATAAAGGTTATAATGTTAAACTATTATCTTTCATGTAATAATCATAGTGTATGAAACCATGTCATCAACTTACTTGTGACATCTATCTGAGAACGATGTTCTAATCACCAGAACATTATGATCAAACTGTAATATACAGGTCATGTAAGGAAGACACTTTCAAAAACTTGAAAACACAGACACAACACATAAAAAAAATGAAATATGTATGTATGACACATGTTAAATGTAGCTCATGGGGCTATATTTGTTGTATATCACTTCTTACCAATGTTTTATACAATCAAAAAGAATATTGATCAATTAGTCAAATAATTAACATAGATTACAATGTAGTCAGTATTTTTCCCCTATCAACTAGTATAGATGCTATAATAGCTATGTAACTCTTTGTGTATAACTATGTTTGAATGTATTCCAGTTGCTTTTTGTTTTGATAAGAGAAGAAATAATGTTACCAAATCATTTATTATTTTTTTCAGCTTTTGACCTTTGCTAAACACTCTCCTCCAAATATGGGTTCCAAGTCAATGTATAATAGTTTCCACTATCAAAATCCAGCTCTAAAACTATCTGCTGTCAGCGTCAACAGAACAAAGGTGAGTTTTGTCTCCTGCCGAGTGAATATTTTATTGGATTCAACCCCAATTTTTTCCCTGTTAAGTTACTTAGGATTGGTATATTCCCTGAATATTATTATTGGGAAAATTGATCTTTTCTACAAATTCTTGATAATTTTTATGACTAATAACAAGGAAGACCAAGGAATATATATATGAGGTCTGATCAATAAGTATCCGGAATGTTGCCATAGTAACGAAGCTAGAGCATGCAGAGTGAAGCTGCTTGGCATAGATGAACCTTGATCTCTGCTCTGCATGAGCACTAAGTTTCAATGTTCTAGCTCACTTCCGCTGTTTACAGCAGTGCTTGGAAGTAACATGTATAGCATATGATTGTCACAGTGGCCATGACATAGAAAGTTGTCATGGCGATACCTGCTCAGAAGCCTATGTAAAGTGTATTGAGTATGAGCTGCACACAAGTGTACGAGTGGTTCAGGCATTTCCAAGATGGTTGAAAAAACTGTCAATAATGACAAATGTTCTGGGAGACCTGCAACCAACAGAACTGAGACAAACATCACTGATGTGTGTGCAGCTGTGAGGGGAAATCATTGAATCACCATCCATGAGTTATCAAAGGATGTGCAGATTAGTTACAGTTCAGTTCAATTCATTATCACTGAAGATTTGGGTATGAAACGCATGTCTGCCAAGTTTGTGCCAACATCACATACAGAATACACACACATATAATGAATGTCATGGCATGTGAATCAACACAAATACATGTATGCTATCTGTGACATATACACACACATAGTCTTCATGTGCTCTCCCTATCAATCTCAGAAGAAAAAAACCGTCTATTTTTTTGATGTACACACACACTAACATAGAGAAATAAGAGGTAAAGTTGTCGCTATTCTTTATTACAGAAAACATTATCCATATCCTTTCAGACAATGTATTCATACTCACAATTTTCTTCAGACATTAAATTGATTACTATTGTTTGGATAGTTTCAATTAAATAAGTGCAGAAGTTAGGTTAAATATATATACATACATAAGCACCATGAATTCGCATTCTACAAACTGGCCAACAATTCTGTGAATACTTTACTAGCAACACTGAGTAGTAAGTCTAGTCTTGTATTAAAACTTTATTTATTACAGTATCTCAGGATAGTGACTGTTAGTAATAATACTATGTTACATATGAATCTCTAAAGTTTCCTGAATAGATTATTTTGAAAGACATTTACTAACATAAAAAAACCCATGAATCAAAGAAGTGCTGTTTTTTTTTTTGCTTTTTTTAGCCCCAGATCAACCCTGATCCAGAACACCTCTGATCAAAGATACACCAGCTATAATCACCCTATATTTTATCTAGATATGGTGTATCAAGGACAATATTGTCCAATGTATCCTTCCTTTCTTTAGGGAGATTGAGTTATTATTTGTAGAAGGTTCAATAACCACATAAAGTTATCAACTGGAGGACTACTTAATGTTGGTTATTTAACAGAATTTCCCTGTTCAACTATAATATTTGCTAATACTACATTTACAGTTTGTTACATAGTTTCTCCCTTGTAAACACCTTAATTCTAGTTTCTTTTATTTCAACCAGTTTTCTCAACAGCGGTCCACAATACCCAAGACAGAACTGTCCTTTGAGTTGGGTCAGTTTACATCTGAAGTTGACATAACAATTGTTGATCGAATAAACAGCTTATTGAAATCAGATCTTGTGCGGCCGCCTGATCAAAATATCAATAGTGGGCTGCGATTTGTTCCTACAAGTCCATATGCCAGTTTTGTGAGTATACCTTTTGTGACATTTTCCAGGGAAGGGTAGGGGAATTAAGATGAGGATAATAAAGATGAAAACAAGATGTCAGCTCAGTGATAATGTAGTGGACTTTTATAATCAATTCATAAGGCGTATGATGATTGATTTCCAAGCTCAACTAAGCAAACAGGTCTCAGAATTGGCCCAATAAAATTAATCAGTTACTGAAGTGACCTTTTTTCTTCAGGTTGAAATGAAAGGAAGTGGCTAAAAGTAATTTTATTGTTTCCAAGGATGTCAGTTAATTTTGTATCTGCTTTGAAACATCCTGAGGCTGAAAGACAATCAACTGTCTTATACTTTCCTGTCACCGTTTATGATTTTATTTTTATTTCCATCGTTGTCATTGTCATCATCATTTAACATCCATCTTCTTTGCTGGCATGGGTTGGATGGTTTGACAGGAGTTAGCAAGCCCAAGGACTAAACCAAGTCTAGTGTCTACTTTGACATGGTTTCTATGGCTGGATGCCCTTCCTAATGTCGATTACTTTACTGAGTGTACCAGGTACTTTTTTTGGTGACACTAGCACTAGTGAGATCACCAAGTAACTTGCAAGACAAGATTCTTTGACTGAGTGGAGATGAAGTATTAAAGAAGGTGGTTTTGTGTCAAGTATAAAGTAGCTAAAGTATAATCAAGGAATTTATGTCTTGCTGGAGAAGAGATACATGGTTACCCCCAACAGGAAAGGGAGAAAGGATGGTGAAGATGATGTGTCAGGGGGGAAACAAAACAAAAACAAACATGGTGGGCTGTTAGACCAGACAAGGAAACAAAAAAGGATTCCAATAAATGCGGTTACAAGTGAAAGTTCCTGCACACGATGAAAAGAGAATCACAGAAACTGTAAAGCAAACCCCCTTTTTTTTACTATCATCATTTCTCCCTTGTTTTTCTTCCCCTTAACTCAGTATGACTGAAACTTTGATGATATTCATTTCTGGTCGATCACTACTGACACTATTGAATTTCGTGCATTTAAACAAGATGATCCACAATTTTTATATTATTGACTGTTATGAACATTTAAACTTGTCAACATTGAAACTTTTAAACATGTTTTTCTAATTCATAGTTCTAAATTGTTAACATTGATAAATAAAAAATATTGTTGAAACTAGTTTGGTATATATGTAAATAAATTTAGGTGCATTTTCAACAACAAATGTGCCTATGTATATATATATAAGTTCAAAGAAACAATAACAAAAAAACAAAAAAAACAACAAAGTGAGGACGTGATATGGATAGTGTTATTGGTATATATATATATATATATATATATATATATATATATAATGTTTGTGTGCGATATTTCATTATTTCAGACAACACAGGCATTATATGAAGGGTCCACTACAGAAGAAAATAGAGTTTCATTGAAAGTTGGCAGTTCATCATGTATACTTCGAGTCAGGTAAAAAATTTTATTCACACAGATTCATTAAACATGATGAGCTCCTTATGATACTTTGAGTAGAGCAGTTACTTTACAGGTCCTCTATAGCTCCTTAGCACAATACTAGAACTATATCCTAGTTTGTTCATTCCCAGTTGAAATCATTGGTTCCTTTTGTAGAATTACACAAGTATCAAAGTGAAGACTCTCTCTTTGCTAAAAAACTGACCAACATTATATGTATAAATTATCTCAGAGAATGTTTTTAAAATGTGTACATCTATTTCAGATAATATATAATGAATATATGTTTAACCCTCTTGATTTCAACTTATCTGAAACCATCCTCGATTCCATGGTAAAAAGCTTTCTTTTATAAAGTTACCAATGTTGAAACCTTCCATCAAAATTTCATCTTAATATTCCAAACACCAGCTTAGTAGCAACTAAATTTTCCATTATTTTCAAACTTAACTGAAGCAAAGGCAATGTATTTCAACTGAAATATAGTAACAAAAGAGTTACAAACAAAAGAGTAACAAAAAACTGAAAATCTTGATATAATTTCTAAAAGAAAATAAATTTGTGTTATGTTGTTTAAAATACTGTCTTCATCAAAGAATTGTCTGGTTCCTGATCTCATGTACTCATTCATCAGAGTTTTAACCGAAAACAATCTCGAAAGATATAATTATATAACATCTAATAATATTGAGATCTTGGGACTGTGGTGGCCAAATAAGATGTTCAACTTACACTAGAATGTTCCCTGTGCCATTCACTAACAACTGTTGTTTAGCTCCAGTTCAGTTCTGACTGAGTTGACTTATGATTAGAGACACTCCAGTTATTGCCCTCCATCTTTTTGTTGAGACCCTTCAAGATTGCATTATCCAATGTGTACTTGTTTAACTCTTTAGCATTTAAGTCACCCACATCCAGCTCAATTATTGTACCTATTTTATGTACAAACTGGTGAGATCTGGCCCCTCACACCTACCCTACAATGTTTTTCTAAAAATAAACAACCACATAGTCATAATCTTGAAGCTTTGAGATAATGCATGATTAATTGAAAATAATGTAAATAAATAAGCATTGCATTTGACAAAGTAATCATCATCATCATCATCGTTTAATGTCTGCATTCCATGCTGGCTTGCATGGGACAATTATGCTAAAGGGTTTAAAGACAGTAGAGTGTGATTTGTTATTTGAGTGAGATGGATGCCCTTCCTTGGAAGGTAAACAATCACATAACATTTCCACATGTAGCAGAGTGCAGTGCAGATGTTTTATTATGTATCTTCTTGTTTATTGCTTTATTTAATTTTATGTCTAAAAGATTTGTTTAATGTTGATGTGGAGATGGTCACTGTGAACTTGATTAGTGCCTAGCAGCTTGACTTGTCTATTGGAAATCTCATGCAGACACCACTATAATAAATAACGTTATGTTATGATAGAAGCAGTCATCATTATCATCATCATTTTTTTTTCTATACTGGCATGGGTTTGATGAGACTTCTTCAGACAATATTCTGTGACTGGAAACCTGTTGTGACACCAATTCTTATTTGTTTTTCACACAAGATACTTTATTACACATCTTCACACACTGAACCACTGCCTGATGTTTTGTATACAGGAGACATTTTGCTTACAGGAGACACTGCTGGATTGGTATCAATTCAAAATGCATTGATACACACACATACATCTATGCATATCAACTATAATATCAGGCAAACCAATACTTTGTGAGTGAAATTTGACAGGCAAGAATTGTATGGAAGTCATATGTGTGTGTGCATATGTTGATGAGCCTAATGTGTTCTACAGTGGGATTGAAACAAAAACCTTAGTTTTGAAGCAAACATCTTGACCACATAGCAATGCCTATGTCTATAAGCCACACCTGTACATATAATTAGCTAGCAATGGCCTACTTACGTTTTATTGAAGTAGAATGGAAATAGAATTATCCTGTTGTGTTAGTGCGTCATCAAACAAAGTAGAAAGGAATTTTATTGGTTAGAGCTCTATGTTAATGTGGATAATATTTTTTCTAATCAAGGATTCTAACTGAAATATCCAACTCTGCTTTGTCTCATAACACATTAACATACACTCCTAAGGGCCAACAAGGGATCTTCTATGTAGTCACTCGACCTACTAGTAGTCGTAAACAAATCTTCCTTAAATCACATCCTACTCTGTTAAAAAAAAAAAAAACGAAGGATAATATAGTCAACTGCCTGAAAAAATCCACATGACGATCACAACTGGAGTGCTTTTCCACATGGGTCTTCTTGTTTAGTGCCCACCTAGGTTAAACAAAAGTGTGGAAAAGAAAAAAGAATCCCTCTACTCCTTTTATTTCCAACTGATGTTACAGTTGTTTTGCCATGTATGTGTAACCTTGCATGAATTAGTAAACCAATGAATTATTGTTTTGCTCCAGGTCAGCCTTGATCAAGTAGGCATATGAATAAGCACATTCTTGACATAATCATATTATATTTCATTGAGATGTGTTGTATTTAAGATGGTAGACTGTGGTTGAAAGAGCTTTTGGCTTCTGTTTGTAATATTGTTGAGTGACAATGTATAGGCTCTCTCATTGGCTTAAGTCTCTGTTCTGGTGCATGTACAGGGGTTGGACAAAATAATGGAAACACCTTAAAATTTCAAACACATTTATTTTAATATGGGGTAGGACCACCTTTGGCAATAATTACAGCTTGAATTCTAAGAGGTATGGACTCATACAAAGTTTGAATTGTTTCCAAAGGAATTTTTGTCCATTCTTCAGTTAAAACAGTCTCCAGTTCTTGTGGTGATGATGGTGGAGGATATCTACTCCTTACTTGTTGTTCTAAAATGCATCATAAATGTTCAATAATATTGAGATCTTGAGACTGTGGTGGCCAAATAAGATGTTCAACTTACACTAGAATGTTCCTTGTGCCATTCACTAACAACTTTAGCTGTGAATTGGTGCATTATCATCCTGAACGATTGTGTTTCTCTCCGGAAACAGTTCCACAACCATAGGATGAATTTGATCAGATAAAATGCTTAAATAGTCTTGACTATTAATTCTGCCATGAAGGGTAACCATTGGGCCAGCGGATTTCCAAGATATAGCCCCCCCTCCCCAGATCATCACAGATCCTCCTCCTTGTTTAACAGTTGGAAGAAAGCAGTCTGGGTCAAATGCTTCTTTTGGCTGTCTCCAAGCATATACTTGACCAGTGTTTGGAAATAGGGTAAAGGATGACTTGTCCAAGAAAATAACATTCTTCCACTGCTCTAGGGACCAATTCTGTAGGTTTTTACTCCATTCTAAATGCTTTGCAATGTTTGTTTTTGAAAGTAGTGGTTTTCTGATTGCAGCCCTCCCATCTAATCCAGCTTTGTGCAGCTCCCAGCAAACAGTTTTTGTGGAAACTGGGTTCTCTAGGTGGTCATTAAGCTCTGCAGTAATTTTGGGAGCTGTACTTTTGTGATTCTTTCTAACAATTCATGTAAGAGTCCAACAGTCCTTATCTGAAAGTTTTGGTTTTCTTCCGGAATTTTGTTTTGACGAGGAGGTTTTTTCCCTCTTTCTCAGAGGCAATCATTACTTTTGAGACATTACTTCTTGATACACCAAACATTTCAGCTGTTTTCATTATGCTAGCACCTGCCATACGAGCGCCAACAATTTGACTTCTTTGAAAGTCCAATAGATCTGTCATTTTAATGAATTTTAATTACCTTTTTTGGATGATATCTGAAAAGAAACAGCAATTTTAGCAAAACATATTAAGCAACACTAATAATAAATCAAAAAATACAAAAATAAAGAAGCTTCTGATGGTTTTATAGATAATACAGTTCTATATTTAAGAGATGAGGAATTATGTACATTATTTACATTTGACGGATATTTGTCCTCATCTTGTTTGTTATTAACACAATGTTTCGGCTGATATACCCTCCAGCCTTCTTCAGGTGTCTTGGGGAAATTCCAAACCTGGGTTCTCATTCCTAAGGTATTTTTTTATATTATTATTATTAATATTATTATTGTTATTGTTCAGGTCACTGCTTAGAATCGAACTCGGAATCTTAAGGTTAGTAGCCCGTGCTCTTAACCACTACGCCATATGCCCCTCGGCATGTGGCATAGTGGTTAAGAGTGCGTGCTACTAACCCCAAGATTCCGAGTTCGATTCCAAGCAGTGACCTGAACAATAACAATAATAATAATTATGATAATAATAATAATAATAACATCGAAAAATACCTTGGGAATGAGAACCCAGGTTCGAAATTTCCTCAAGACACCTGAAGAAGGCTGGAGGGTATATCAGCCGAAACATTGTGCTAACAACGAACAAGATGAGGACAAATATCCATCAAATGTAAATAATGGTTTTATAGATATATCAAAATTATGATGCTGTGATGCTAGGTGTTTCCATTATTTTGTCCAACCCCTGTATATGAGCATTACATGTCACATATTTAAATATTAGAGTAGATGGAATTCAATAAAGACTGCGATAACTATTTGTCATGTAGGAGTGTTTGTTGTTTTTGAGTCTCAAATTAAGTCTTAGCAAAGGTATTCTAGTTATGATGTCATCTATCCAAACATTGTATTTGTAAGACTAAATATCTAATTTGATGCATATTTGGTTACTGTTTCTAGCATGTCGAATGACCACTCTGTAGATCAGCGGTTCTCAACAATTGTTTCTTCCCATGGACCCCCTCTATTCTTGTTTCGCTTGGATGTACCATCATAACCATTTGATGTTTAAAAAATTCTATTATATTTTTATAATGAAATATTACTAGGAATTATATATACTCTTTTACTCTCTCTTTTACTTGTTTCAGTCATTTGACTGCGGCCATGCTGGAGCACCGCCTTTAGTCGAGAAAATCAATCCCAGGACTTATTCTTTGTAAGCCTAGTACTTATTCTATCGGTCTCTTTTTCCGAACCGCTAAGTTACGAGGGCGTAAACACACCAGCATCGGTTGTCAGACAATGGTGGGGGGACAAACGCAGACACACAAACACACATACATATATATATATATATCATCATCATCATCATCATCATCGTTTAACGTCCGCTTTCCATGCTAGCATGGGTTGGACGATTTGACTGAGGACTGGT
>NC_068983.1:115637531-115647531 GCF_001194135.2 Octopus bimaculoides
CTCTCTCTTTCTCTTTCCCTCCCTCTCTCCCCCCCCCTCTCTCTCTCTGTGCTGTTATACTTATATATGTATGCACAAATTTTTCTTAAGTCCCTTTCAACCCTTGCAACAAGTGTGCGCACACACACATTACATGGATCTAGCCCACTACTTCCAAATTAGTTCAGCAACACGATAGAATATTTAGAAAAGATATGTAGACATGGCTGCATGGTAAGAAGCTTGCTTCCCAACCATATGATTCCAGGTTCAGTCCCACTCTATGGCACCTTGGGCAAATATCTTCTACTATAGCCTTGAGCCAACTGAAGCCTTGTGAGTTGATTTGCAGGATGGAAACTGAAAGAAGCCTGTTGTATATACATGTGTATGTGTTTGTCCCTACATCACTGCTTGTCAACTGGTGTTGGTGTGTTGAAATTCCTATCACTTAGTGGTTCAACAAAAGGGACTGATAGAATAAGTACTAGGCTTAAAAAAATAAATAAGTCCTTGGGTCAATTTGTTGGACTAAAACCCTTCAAGGTGGTGCTCCAGCATGGCCGCAGTCAAATGACTGAAACAAGTAAAAGAATAAAAGAATATATATGTACATATGTGCACAGGCACAGGAGTGGCTGTGTGGTAAGTAAAAGAGTAAAGAGAGTATGCCTATGTAACTCCCATATACAAGGAGTTACATGTATCAACAAATGTTTGCCTAAAGAGTTTGACAAGTTACACAAAGTGAAACTTGAGGTTTTTAGTAACTTTTAAAGTGTTTTTAGCTTAAAATATAACAATACATACATGCCTGCATCATCATCATTTAGCATCTGTTTTCCATGCTGGCATGGGTAGGACAGTTTGACCAGAGCTGGCAAGGCCAGGGCCTGCACTAGGCCCCACTTTTCTGACATGGTTTCTACGGTTGGATGCCCTACCTCATGCCAACGACTCCACAGAACGTACTGGGTACTTTTAACATGGCACCAGCTCTGGTCTCAATTCTGCTGTAGCAGGCAGGTCTTTTTGCATACATGTATTATTATGAATGTACGTGTATTATGCAGACAGTTGTGTGGTTTAGAGGATTTGCTTTGCGACCATATGGCTTCAGGTTCAGTCTCACTGCTTAGCACCTTGGGCAAGTGCCTTCTATTATAGCTCCATGAGTGCGTTTATCCCCACACCACTTGACAACCAATGTTAGTCTATTTGTTTATGTCCCTATGACAGCCAGATCTCACCTGATGAAATGATGCAGTTATGCAATGATATGATATGTAATTATTACACAACAGCAAACTGCATCATATTACATAGAGTATCATGTACGAAAGAAACCCCCAAAAATAAACAGACAGATCAAAACATCATTATGTGCATTTCAATAGCATGATCACTTAGTCATCATTTAACATCCATATTTCCACGCTGGCATGGGTTGGATGGTTGGACAGGAGCTGGCAAGTTTCTCCCCCTCTCTCTCTCTCCCTCTCCTTCTCTCTCTCTCTCTCTCTCCCTCCCCCTCTCTCTCTCTATATATATATATATATCTATATATATATAGAGAGAGAGAGAGAGAGAAAATACAAGGAGTTTATGTCAGGATGACTCAGACTAATAGGTATGTATTCTGAGAGCCTGAATAATTATGCCACCAAAATTCTAGTTTGAACAGTAGTTGAAGTTATGGTTATGTGATAGTTTAGTTCAAACTGGCTAAAAGTGGCTTCCCCTTGATTCAATAGGTGTAGGTTAAAGTAGTGAGGCAAAGCAAACATAACAAAGGCATTTAATTCAGTCTAAATTTAGCTATATAATGAGTGGTAAAAAATAGTGGAAATAGTCTCCAACAGCTGTTTCTGGGATATCTCAGCTATTGGAGCATCATATCGAGTGAAGACTCTGTATGTTGGGTTTCCATCATTGGAGAGATATAGGTCAGACTATGGAAGAATGTTCCTCATCAGTGACATTTGTGGTTCATTATGCGCAGGAGGGTGGGAGGTTCTGATTAAATCTAGTCAGATTGGATATTCTTTTGGCAAATCAATGATCAGAAAGAGTGGTTAAGTGGTACAGCAAGGTGAGGAGGGGAAAAAATTGTTATGCAGTACTCCTTATTATGGCAAGGAATGACCTTCGATATACTGAATAATATATATATCCAATACAGATCTCCTACCTTTGTATTTTTGCTCTTACCAGAATATATCTTTATTGCATGCACAATGCTGGATCTGCTAGTATTTACTTTCATTTCCTCTTAATATGGAGTACTGCATAACAATTCTGAAGAATTGCTTCATATGAAAGGATTTGGGTGATTTCAAGCCAGTTGTATGAAAATGGTTAAGTTTCTATCTCATTGGGTTTCACATCACTGAAGTGTCCAATTGTTACTTGCTCTCCTATCAGAGGGAAACCTGTATCCTGTTACTTAATGAGAAATAGCAACCAGATCTCCATTAGCTAGCTCTCTCCCACCTTCAAAATGGAAGGACATGTATAATGTAGTATTAGATATATTATGTGGAGGCGCAATGGCCCAGTGGTTAGGGCAGCGGACTCGCGGTCATAGGATCGCGGTTTCGATTCTCAGACCGAGCATTGTGAGTGTTTATTGAGCGAAAACACCTAAAGCTCCACGACGCTTCGGCAGGGGATGGTGGCGGACCCTACTGTACTCTTCCACCACAACTTTCTCTCACTCTTACTTCCTGTTTCTGTTGTGCCTATAATTCAAAGGGCCAGCCTTGTCACACTCTGTGTCATGCTGAATATCCCCGGGAACTACATTAAGGGTACACGTGTCTGTGGAGTGCTCAGCCACTTACACGTTAATTTCACGAGCAGGCTGTTCCGTTGATCGGATCAACTGGAACCCTCAACGTTGTAAGCGACGGAGTGCCAACAGACAGAACAGATATATTATGCTTGGAAAATGTATGGTGGCCTAAAATGATAACATAGCAAGTTCCTCTACATTGAATCATTAATGTCTATATAGAGTCTTTGAGGAAGATTCTATTCAATTTTTATATCTCATCAACCAGCTTTCTGCAATCTTTAATATTGTTAACTGCCATGTTTTAATTCTCTGAATGTTTGAGATTGTTGTTAATAAGATTATAATTACTTTGCTATTAACCTCTTTTTGTAAATGTGCCAGACACCTTAGTTGCTTGCTCTCCTACTAGAAAGGAGACTGTAAGAATGAAATAAAAGTTTCTAGTTCTACTCCAGTCTAGCAACTATTATCAACAAATAAAACAACTGATGACAAATGACTATCAAAAATGTTAAGTTGACATAAGTATACGTTTTGCTATTTTCTTAAGGTGAGGCCAATAGTTGCAATATTTATAATCTTACCCATATTTTTAGGTTCTAAATCATATGACATCAGGCCCCCATAATAAGGTTCAACTGAAACAAATTAAAACAGCAGGGGTCTTTGTGTATCTGCAGTGAGCAAGTTTATTCAAGCAGTTTAATGAAGCTATTCAACAGCAAAAACAAGAACAACAAAATCATATCTGTAACTATAAATATTAGAATGCACAGAATGATCTATAAATAGCTTATGTATAGATTGTATTGCTGTGTGGTAAGAAGCTTGCTTCTCAACCACATGGTTCTGGGTTCAGTCCCATTGCATGCATCTTGGGTAAGTACCTTCTATTATTGCCTATATATATATAGGTTATGAGTAATAGTGGTGTCAATTAGAACCAGAGGTTTCAGATAATATATATTTACACACACACACACACACATGCACGAGTGTGTGTGTGTGTGTGTGTTTTTGTCCCCCACCACTGCTTGACAACTGGTGCTCATGTGTTTACATGCCCGTAACTTAACAGTTCGGCAAATAGGACTGACAATAAATATCAGGCTTAAAAAGGTAAGTACTGAGGTTGATGTATTTGACGAAAAAAAATTCTCCAAGGCAGTACCACAGCATGGCCACAGTCTAATGACTGGAAAAGATAAAAAATAAAGAAAGACAAACAGGCAGACACACACAAACACCCAAACACACCTCATGCACATACACATAAAGTAGGAAATTAATCTTTGCTAGTGTTGACTGTTATTTTTGCAGATTCCCTATTCCTGACTTACGCAGTGAACCACAGGTAGATCGTTTGCCTTGGTGGAAACGGAATTTACGCCAAGAGGTACTTGTTTTGAAGCTAAATGGTGCATCATTCCACACTATCTTAAATTCAAATGACAGCAGGAAAATATATGAATTGAAATGCCATTCTTTGAATGGTAAGTATCATTAATGTCACTTTTAATCCATTGTTTTTAAATTTTCTTTTCTATACTTATTTGCCTTGTCACTATATTTGCCTGGATAGGAAATTTTAGACCTTTTCATATTGTATTGCAAGTTTCATTTTGCTGTAGCTAAATTCCTTTCCTACAAACAACCATTCAGCCTATTAACTTGACAGCTGTAAACCTCACCTTCAGTTGCCTTTGTCATGCAACATTAACCAGAAGTAACTATATCCTGATGAAAGCACATCTTTAACCCTTTAGTATTTAAACCGGCCATATCCGGCCAAAATATTTAATCTGTTTTATGTTCAAACTGACCAGATCCAGGCACTCACACCTACCCTACAATGTTATTCTACATTAAGTAATTACACCATCAAGATCTTGAAGATATGAGATAATGCATGATTAATTCAAATCAATGTGAATCAATAAGCATTATGTTTGATAGAATAATCTGAACACTAAAAGGTTAACATAACTAATATCATATTACAATAACTGGCCCTTCTTTTCAAGGCCATAAGATATTTCAACCCCTAACAATTATTGATACCTTACCAAGCTTAAGAAAAGCTCTCAATAGTGTATAGCTCTCACTCCTGGAACTGCGTTACCACTACACGCAGATATCCTGAATTGCATTCCAAAAAGGGGCACTCAACTTATTTGCATAAAATCACTTACAAACTCACTCCTGCCTCTGGGTCACAAGAGTACTGTCCCCTCACTCTGCCTTTTTTCACTGCCACTATAAAGCTTCCACTCCTCAGAGATGGCTGGGCTCATGCCACCTCTACACATCCACTCTCATGTCACTGCTCGCTTTTTTTTTTCCATCATCCTTGTTGTTTCTAAACCTGAGACCCACCACTAATCACTCTGTCCAGTTATTTTTTTCTCTATCCTTCTGATATTCCCTCTCTTCTCATATTTTTCCTGCAAGTGTTGACTTTCAAATGTTCAAGAGGAACATTAATGACATCAATCTGGTCCACACTCTAAAGTGGTTGGCATTTGGAAGAACAATCAGCTGTGAAAACCATGCCAAAACTGACCTCACCTGTGCTTGTACCTTGTAAAAAGCACTTAGTCCAGTCTGCTGGGTGGTTGGTGATAGGAAGGGCATCCAGCTATAAAAATCTTGCCAAAACAAACACAGAAGTCTGGTGCAGTCTTCTGCCTGGCCAGCTCCTGTCAAAATGTCCAACTCATGCCAGCAAGTAAGGTGGATGTTAAATGATGATGAATCTCACCAATCTAGGAGGGCTAGCAAAGGTCATGACCACTGCCCTTTCCTCTAAACTTGGCATTCAAAAAAAAAGAATGAGATTTCAAAATTGTAACAATGGTTCATAGGAATGTTTTTCTTAATAATGCTTGTTTAAGCAGCTTCATTATTTCTCTCTTTGGTAGAGTTTTAAAATTTAGGGGCAGTGGCACTCATTTAGGAAAATGCAATATGTATGATTTTGTCCTAGAAAATAGCTACCTTGTTCTGTTAATGTTTAAATAGTAAATATCAGAACTAAATAACTTAATATATTAAAAATATGAGGAAAGTAGTTGAGAAAAAGTAACAGTTATTAAAGGTCTTGGGTTTTTTTTTTTTTTTTTCCATTCATTAACTTTTATTCTTGTTTGTAACTATTTCATTTCACTCAAGTTTGTGGTACATAGTTCTTTTATTGGTACATCATACAGTGATTCTGTTTCAGAATGTCCTGCAAGTTTCTACAGAATTCTTTACAGAATATATTTTATATTGTCTATTAATCATAATGATTTATTTTAGGAAGTCTTGAAGAGAGTCCAGATTCTTCTCCAGTCCACTTCATTACAGTTGAACCAGAAGATGAGTCTGCACATAGTTATGGATTCAATTGGCCCCGGTATTTATTTTACATTCATTTATAAACTTTTAGTATTTAATTTGTGGTTGATTACTACCACAAATTCCAACCTCTTGTCATAGTTCATGTGGTGGTGGCAAAAGTCTGGGATTGCCTCATTAAGCTATACTGTCCGATGAAAGAAACTTTTACTTTTTCCTGCTCTGGCAAGAAGATCATCTCTGGTAATCTGGTATGCTGATGACATAGTGCCCTTCACAGACAACAC
Organism: Octopus bimaculoides; assembly: GCF_001194135.2. Classification (NCBI taxonomy): domain Eukaryota; kingdom Metazoa; phylum Mollusca; class Cephalopoda; order Octopoda; family Octopodidae; genus Octopus; species Octopus bimaculoides. Next base: position 115,643,934 of record NC_068983.1, read on the forward strand.
AAAAGATGCTGAACATTTACTCCATCTCCTGGAAAATGTTGCTGCTAATATAGGACTATATGTGAATGAAAAGAAGACAGAGTTTATTACCTTGAACACAACACGTGAAATCAGAACCATCAAACAGAGGCCCTTGAGAAATGTCAACAAGTTTACTTACCTAGGTAGCAATATCATGTCCACTGAAAAAGATATTAAATCTTGGGTTGCTAAGGCTCGGGCAGCTATAGACAGTCTTAGAACAATATGGAAGTCAACCCTACCAGATAAATTGCAGAGACAGTTCTTCAGAGCAGTTGTTGAATCTGTGCTTGTATATGGATCTCCAACTTGGACTCTCACCAAGAGACTCAGGTGCCTAATATGACAGAATAAGTTGAGCGGTCTTGTAAAGGCTTCGACATTAGTCTATTTAATATCTATTACACTAGTATTAAATACATTTCTTTTATCAAGGCACCCTAGCGAGTTCCCCTTCTAGGCACAAGTATGGGCAAGATTGTTTATGGAAGAGTATTAGTCGCCCATGCATACATGCCTTGCCTCTCCATGCCACCGATATTAGCAGTGCTCAACATCTCTTGGAGGGAGCACCCAACAAAACAATGGTTATACAGGAATGTACCAACTCTCTCATCAACTATCCAAGAGCGGAGGTTGAGGTTTGCAGGCCACTGCTGGAGAAGTAAAGAAGAACTTGTGAGTAATTTGTTGCTGTGGACATCATATCATGGTACGACAGTGGCTGGAAGACCACGGAAGACATATATACAATAGCTTGCAGATGTTGGATGTTGAAAATACTAATGGAGGATCAGTAGGGATGGTGAAAGGTAGTCAGGCTGGCCCGGGCAATCAGCCTGTCTGGATGATGCCTTGATAAAAGAAATGTATTTAATACTAGTGTAATAGATATTAAATAGACTAATGTCGAAGCCTTTACAAGACCGCTCAACTTATTCTGTCATATTAAAAAAATAAATACAGCACATTAGATCATATTGTATAACAGAATGGTCACAAGTGCAATGCTGTTGATTGTGTCTTGTTCATCTGAGTCTAAACTGTAAAGAGTAAAGACCCCCTTTGGTCATGAATGTCCATGGGATTGCACCCCAGCGAGTTCCCCTTCTAGGCACAAGTATGGGCAAGATTGTTTATGGAAGAGTATTAGTCGCCCATGCATACATGCCTTGCCTCTCCATGCCACCGATATTAGCCTAGGGAAAGGCACCAGTGACGTTGTAACTCATTTCTATAGCTGAGTAAACTGGAGTAACATGAAATAAAGTGTCTTGATCAAGAATACAACACACAGCCCAGTCTAGGAATCAAACTCACATCCTTATGATTGTAAGCCTGATGCTCTAACCACTGAGCCATGCACCTTCACTGTCATATGGGTATGTGAAAATGGGTATTAAAATGATCATGTGAAATCAGTTTATTGATAAGTTGTAGCAATAATTCTTTCCATTATCTTCATTGCAGTTGTTTTTTCTTTAGTTATTTTTATTTTTTGATATTTCATGTTTCCAATTATTGTTTGAGCAGTGTGTTGAACTTTAGAAAACTGGACCAACCCTGTAAAATTGCTTAGTTGTAAAAAAAATGCTTAGTTATAAAAACTGTCATTAGACATAATTATCTATTTCAGGTGAGAAATACAAGTAGGCCCACTGATAGGGAAGTTGCCTGTTTCTGTAACTAATGTCTCATGTATTGTAAAACTGTTATTCATTTATTTATTTATTTTGTTTATTCATTTTTCTCAGAATGGTTATCACACAGACACAAGAACTTAACTCACTTTTAGAAGAAGAAAACAATGAGTCAGATGAAAGTACAAACTTTGACTCTTTGAATGGAGCTTGTCAGTTTAAGAAGCCAGAACCATCACCATTCTCTACAAAGAAGTTCATGTATCATAAAGAGGAAGTTTCTGACAAAAGCGAAGTGAAAAATGTCAGTGAAGAGGTAGAAATAAGCTTTTTTTTTTCACTTTGGTTATTTTTCTGGAACATTTCAGAAGAGAATGTACTGTTTAGATGAGATTAGGTGGCTGCACTGTTGATCACCTGATTACAATGAGTAACACGATTTTTGTCCTTGGGTAGCGACTGATATTTCCTATTTGCTTAACCCTGGACAGTGTAGAAAATGGCTAATATTTTTTCAAACTTTGCTTTTCTTATATTTATTCAAATCCCAAAGAACCCCTCTCAACAGCTTGTTATGATGCTCACCAACTATTCCTGCTCATGATCAGAGATGCACATATTGTTAGCTTCTAAGAGACATACTTAGGTTGTTATGGTCAAGCAACTTAGAAGCAAATCTGTAGTATTGAGTAGAATATTTGCTATAACAATATTTCTGCTTCAGAATCTCAGTACTGAATTTGTCTGAAATGTAATGGAAAATAAGCCAGTTTCAAAGCATTGATGTCCTGGTCAAAAAAGCAAAGTTTGAAGGGAATAGTTGTAATTTCTTTTGATCCCTAGATAGAAGCAAATAGGAAAATAACACTTATTGACCAAAGGCAAAAACAAATTAAAATTTTGTTACACAGTGCAGGCATGACTGTGTGGTAAGAAGCTTGTTTCCCAACCACATGTGTAGCACCTTGGGCAAGTGTCTTCTACTCTAGCCTCAGGCCAACCAAGACCTTGTGAGTGGATTTGGTAGATGACAACTGAAAGAAGCCCGTCATATATGTGTGTTTGTGTGTGTGTTTGTCTCCCATCATCGCTTGACAACTGGTGTTGGTGTGTTTACATCCTTAACGATTTGAAACTTAGTTGTTCAGCTAAAGAGACTGATACAATGAGTACTAAGCTTAAAAAATAAGTCCTGGGGTCGATTTGTTCAACTAAAAAAACCCTTCAAGGCAATGCTCCAGCATGGCTACAGTCAAATGTCTGAAACAAGTAAAAGAAAGTGTTAATCATTCAAATATTTTCTACTAAGCACTTGTCTCCTTGGACAATGTACATAACATTACTCTCTTTAATTTTTCTTGACTGACTGTGCTTTCTAATCTTTCTTCATTGTTGAATGGTTAGTTGGTGGGGTGAGCATTAAGCTTAAATATAATTGTTTCAATTTGTTGGCACTCCGTCGCTTACGACATTGAGTGTTCCAGTTGATCCGATCAACGGAACAGCCTGCTCGTGAAATTAACGTGCAAGTGGCTGAGCACTCCACAGACACGTGTATCCTTAACGTAGTTCTCGGGGATATTCAGCGTGACACAGTGTGACAAGGCTGACCCTTTGAATTACAGGCACAACAGAAACAGGAAGTAAGAGTGAGAGAAAGTTGTGATGAAAGAGTACAGCAGGGTTTGCCACCATCCCCTGCCGGAGCCTCGTGGAGCTTTAGGTGTTTTCGCTCAATAAACACTCACAACGCCCGGTCTGGGAATCGAAACCACGAGTCCGCTGCCATAACCACTGGGCCATTGCGCCTCCACAATTGTTTCAATAAAAGCCATCCTAATATGCTAATTTTGAAAATACATATAAAATAGTTTTCAAAAATCAATAAATTTTATAATTAATTTTATTTTTTTAACTCTTTTGCATTTAAACCAGCT
>NC_068983.1:115648567-115664631 GCF_001194135.2 Octopus bimaculoides
ATATATATTTATATATATATATGTATATGTTAGTATGTTTGTATGCATGTACATCCTCAGCTCAAACCACAAAAACAGTACAAAGACTGGCCTAAAAGGCAATCTAAAAGAACTGCAGACCAATGTAAAATACTGAGAAGAACTAGCTTTGGAAAGGGCTGAGTGGAGGAAGCATTTAGAGAAGGTTTCAAAATCTTTGAAGTGGTTCACCTTGAGCATGAAAGTTTAAAGCACTGGCTTCAGAGTGGTTTTAATTGGAACCTCAAGGAAAACATATGCTGGTGGTGTGAGACACAGTGGTTGTGTACTCCTTTCCAAGGCTGCGTATGTCAACCATCTGAAGTCCCATGAAAGATCAACTGTATGCAGTGTCTTTTCTTCTTGACCAGGTGATTCAACATGTGTAGTGATTGAAAGGGCTTGCAAGTCAGTTTCATGTCTGAATAGACTTATGGTGGTTCATTAGGATCATATTTCACAGAGTGATGCAATGAATCCAGTGGAAGTTATGACTTTTGTCTGTCACTTCTGCTTCAAAATCATGTAGATTTGCAACTGAAAGGTCATGGATGAAATACCACTGACAATGGGGAAGCTCAGAGAGATTGCAATCATCTGTCAAGCCTATGCATGTCCTCAGCAGTCACAGCCCATGTTTCACTGTCGTGTACCATGGCTGTTCACACACAGGCATCATACAATCTGCCTTTCACTCTGAGGGAGAGGCCCTTAGATACCAAAAAAAGGTAGAAGCTCTCTGAACTTTGCCCAGCCTCTTCTTGTTCTAGCAGCTACACTCTTGGAGCATCCATCTCTGCTTCTGACTTGGTTACCTAGATAACGGAAGCTATCAACTACTTCTTGGTATCCCCCCCTCCTTGTATTTGATGGAGTTTATTTTCTCTACATTTCTAGTGTTTATTGTACCTGTACATCTGCCACACACAAAGACTGTTTTCCCTGTTAATCTTTCTCTCATATTACTGCTCCTCTTATGTGTCCATAATTTGCACTGGGTACATCTTATGGAGTTTCTACCTATGCATTTTCTACATATTGAGCAGGGTCAACTATCAGAAAGAATATATATATATATATATATATATATATATATACACATCTATATATAGATATCCCTATACTTAGCTTTTGTGGACTTGGAGAAAGCTTTTGACAGGGTCCCTTAATCCCTTATCTGACGGGTGATGTGGAAACTGGGGATTGACGAATGGTTAATAAGGGCTGTACAGGGCCTATACAGAGAGGCCATTAGTAAGGTTAGGGAAATAGATAGACAGAACAGACAGGCAAATAGGTAGATAGAGGTGGAGAGACACACACACATACACACACATATCGTTGAAGAGAATTGTGTGTGTACTCAATATTAAGTGCTATGAAATTGAAATTAAATCTTCTGTGACATAGTTTTAATTACAAGTTGTTGATATTTCATTTTATTTACATTATTAATGTTCCATGAAAAAAGTATGAACTTACAACTTATATTTTCTCGCCAGTAAAGTCAATAGACTTAAACATTGTTCAAAAGATTACTGGGATTGTGTTAGATATTTAAAATATTGTTTGGTTTGTCGATAATAAGACAGTACAGTCTTTCTAGAGCTGAGTATGTTATATCAAGCCATCTAGTTACTTAGTGAAGGTTACGTTCAAGGAAGTTAATTGAAGTATTTATTGTGTTTTTAGGTATGATATATAGATTTATGTCTCTGAAAGATATTTTGTTTCAGTTGAAATTGAATACAAACAGGGTTTGGATCTGAATGGAGACTTCAGGGCTACCAAATATTTCTTCTTGATGTACAAAAGATATAAGCACCAAAATTTGCTTTCGCAAGCTTAGACTGTTTAGTGGAATCTGAAAAATTGATACTTGGATTGATTACAAATGATTACTTAAAACATTCTGAATAGTAGACTGCCTTGATTTCTGCACCACTCACAGTTAAATGCAACATAAAGTATAGCATACCTAATATGCTAGATTTTAGCAATAACCAAAAAACTTTTGTTTAGTGACCTCTGTATTGCAATATATAAATATATATACATATAAATAAAATGGGCCCAATAGGTTGCTGGATCTTCTTAGATGCATCCAGATTGGATCACTTCAGAAGTATTGTAATTATTGTAAGCCAATGAAATACCAAAATCATTCAGGAATAGAGCCAGTATATTTTTTCTTTATAAATATTAGTCTAATGAATAGAACCAACTTAAGTTCTTCTTTATTTCTAGACCAGGGATAATTTGGATAACTGGGAGAAGTGTAAGCCTGGGTTGGGGTTTGTCTTCTTTTGCTGGGTGCAGATTAGTATATGGGTGAAGGTGAGGATATATTCCAGATGGGATGAGCATATTTGTACTTTAAATAAGGTTGACTGAAACATATTTCTAAAAGATATGAGACATTATAAATACCAATCTAAGGAAAAGAGCATTAGATGCTTTGATAGTATTTCAGTGGAGAAAATAAATATGAATAATGATGTTTTGTGCATGTACGTGTGTGTGGGTGTACGTACATATATGCACATATACACACATGAAGTGACAATCAGAGACTGAGAGAATATAGATGTATTTATTCATAGAAAGAAGAGAGAGAGAGAAAGAAGTGCTAAATTCTTATTCTCTTTGTATGTTTGTGTATACAATGTTTAAATGATGTTTCAATTTTTCATGTCTTCTTTTTTGTATTTTGCAGAATCAGTAATGACTTATTGTTATGGGAACCAACAGCACCATTTCCTCTTTCCACCCAAGAGCAAAGTTTATTGCCAGGTCAAACTCTAGATAACACTTTTAGAGTGCAGTACCTTCATCCTGACTATATGTCAGAACCACGCAGCAGTAGTAAGTCTATATTATTTTTAATGAATGCCCTGATTAAACAGCAGACCTCTAATAGAAGGCATTGTAGCAGTGACAATCTTCTCTTTCTCGTCATAGATTATCTCAGGCTATATTATCCAATGTGCACCTTATTTTTGTCTATAAATACAATATAGTGTGTTTTTGAGGGAGACTTGGTTTCTGATTTCTAGTTGAACAACCATATGAAAACTCATTTATTGGCTTGTAACATATTGTGTGTGTGTGTGTGTGTGTGTGTGTATAAACATAAAACAAAACGAGTTAAGATAGATAACTTAAAGTAGCCAAAGAGATGTATATGAACAATATATACAAATGCAAGCATATCAAACATCATACAACAAATTCTTGGTTTATTAAAATAATCTTCACCTCCTGAGGATGTGTCACAGTTAACAAATGACAGCTGAAACCAGCCTCATATGAGAAGGAGAGACGATCTCAAGAATCAAGAATTCTCCAAAGTTCAATTCACATGCTTTTAAAGATAAGAAGATATGAGAACAATCTTGGACATGTTTCTGCCTGAGTTCAAATTCCGCTGAGGTTGACTTTGCCTTTCATCCTTTCGGTGGGGTCCCGTCACCTTAATGGCATTTGTGCCAGTGGCATGTGAACAAAACATTCAAGCGAGGTCGTTGCCAGCGCCGTTGGACTGACTCTTGTGCAGGTGGCACATAAAAACACCATTTGAGCATGGCTGTTGCCAGTACCACCAGACTGGCCCTCGTGCCGGTGGCATGTAAAAGCACCCACTACTCTCTCAGAGTGGTTGGCGTTAAGAAGGGCATCCAGCTGTAGAAACTCTGCCAGATCAGATTGGAGCCTGGTGCAGCCATCTGGTTCGCCAGTCCTCAGTCAAATCGTCCAACCCATGCTAGCCTGGAAAGTGGACGTTAAATGATGATGGTGATGATGATGGTGATATATATATATAGGCAGCATATTACCTTGTTTCGCATTTATGTGCTTACTCTGGTATGCAAAGTAGCTATGTGTGTGTGTGTGTATATATATATATATATCATCAACATTTTCAGTTAACATCAATGCTCCATGCTGGCATGGGCTGGAAGCTTTGATAGGATCCAATGGATCCAGAAGTTGCATTGTGCTCCAGTGTTTGCTTTGGCATGGTTTCTACAACTGGATGCCCTTCCTCATGCCAAACACTTTACAGTGTGTACTGGATGCTTTTTGCATAGCTCCAGCATTAATGAGGTTACCAAGCAGCTTGCAAGACTTAGATCACTTTCAACAGAGTGACCCTACAGAAGAGCAGAAGGTGACTTTATGATATGGAATGAGGGATTAAAGCAACTCAGGAGCCAGAACAGGTTTCCTGCTGTGGAGGAGCTACGCAACTATTCACATTATCAAAGAGAAGTGATGAGTGGTTGGAAAGGCTAAAAATCCCAGAATGCAAGGGTTGCTCATAACCACTGCTTTGATTCTTGTAAGTCAGTGGCTGCTTATGGACCTGTTAGATAATAGATTAGCCTCCTGACTTACTGACAGGGTCATCTATTGTTATATCTACAGAACCACTTCTAGGTGTACTACTTTAAGGAATGTACAGTAGCAAGTAATATATCAAGATATCAAATTATTGCCAGATACAGAGACCTGGTCCAAATGCTTGCAACAGAGTGAACTAAAAGCACCAAAGGTTCAGGTAATTAGACTAAATTAGAGTCAATAGAAAGTTTTCAAATTCATTTCAAGCATTTTATTATATCTTTCACTCATTTTCAGGTAGGTAACAACATAATACTTTATCTGGCTGTCATATTTAAACGATGTTATTCATGATTCAGTTATAAACACCCTCACATATTATTAATAGTTATATTAGTTGTGTAGCCAAGATTCACCTGGCTCAAACAGTACTAGAGTACAATGTATCCACTGAATTTTCAAGAAAAAAATCACACATATAACATACCAGACATGTCCTGTTTGTATTTGACTTGAGGCTTCACACCATTATTTTTTTTCTTTCTTACCATTATATATATTTAAGGAGCTGATACCATTTGATAGAAAGCATGTTAGATGTTTAGTGGTGTCTGGTCTGGTACTTCCCATTTCTGATGTCAACTTCAATGACTGCCTGACAAAATTATATTTTATTTTATATCTTCATCACTTGTAGTGATAAAATAAGTATCTGTAATACATTATAATAAATTAATGATATACCTTATCTTAACTGGGAGGTACAATGGCCCAGTGGTTAGGGCAGTGGACTTGCGGTCGGAGGATCGCGGTTTCGATTCCTGGACCGGGCGTTGTGAGTGTTTATTGAGCAAAAACACCTAAGCTCCACGAGGCTCCGGCAGGGGATGGTGGCAACCCCTGTTGTACTCTTTCGCCCCAACTTTCATTCTTTCTTCCTGTTTCTTGAGTAATGCTGCGATGGACTGGCGTCCCGTCCAGCTGGGGGGAACATATACGCCATAGAAACCGGGAAACCGGGCCCATGAGCCTGGCTAGGCTTTGAAAGGGCGACGTTTATCGTTATTTATCTTAACTGAAAAGTCTTTGAGGTTAATAAGAATTGAAAAAATAATGCCATTGATGTAGTTTATGGGATACATTGTAAGAATCAAAGTAGCTTGTATATATTTTATGTCCAGACAACTAAGTAATGATTAATGGAGAGGTATATGAAATATTAATACAAAACTCATATTTTAGCTTATTATACTAATCCAAAGTTTACAGTGAACACTTTAGAGAATATTATCTAATATTGCTTGGTATTGAATTTACATTTTGAAGCTTTCTTGGACATATTTTTTATGATCATGTGATATCTATTTAATTTAACTATCAAAATATTACTGAACTCCTATATCAAACTGAATGAAACATTCCAATTTCTCTTTCTTTTTCCACAGCAATGGACTCAGAGAGTGATTCTGATGAAAGTCAAAATATGAACAGCTTTCCTTCTTTAGGTCAGCGCAATTTTCATTCTAAACAAAGTACAGAACGTCAGCTGCAGAGTAAACTGTCATTAGTGTTGAACATAAGTAAATGTAAAGTCCATGTCACTTCACAGGTGAGCTATTACAAGAACTGATCTCATTTATGAAGTTGTTTCACAATGAAATTTATAAGATTTTAGGTATTTTCAAACTGTAAATAACAGTGTAAACATATTTATCTTTAAATTTTAGCCATTATGTACATTAGTATATTTGCTAGTTCAGTTTCAATACAAGGCAGAATCGTTAGCATGCCAGGTAAAATGCTCAACAGCATTTTGTCCATTTTCACATTCTGCGATCACATTCTGCCGATGAAATTGCTAGCCTTGTGCCAAAATTTTAAATCAATATTTCAGTTTCAATACTGTTTAGCATTTTTTCTTAAATTGCTTGAGTGTGTGTAAATTACCTTGTATTTCATCAGTTGTAAACTGTTTTCTACTTTTCCCAGTCACCTGTGTTTTAAGACATAAGCAGCAAAAGTTCCTATTGTTAGAAATATGATGTTAATGTATTTTATATCTCTTCTATTTACTTTATATTTCATCTTCAGATTCCACAAGATGTGACAAATGAAACCAATTATAACAGTGAATTATCTATTACTGCTAAGGATGCTATTCTTTTCATGGTTGTCAGTTATAATAGTGACCCTGACCTTCAATTTATTTGCTTCCAATCAAACAAAATAGATCTTTTCCATAGCCGTAAGTAGATATAGATTCCTATAAAATTAATGTGATGTTTACTTTAAAATTTCATTGTTTTGAAGCCCTGGTATAAAACTTATCATTATGCTGGAAAAATCTTGATTCTTGCATTAAATTGCTACTTAGCAGATTTAGTGAAAGAAAAAAAAGACTTCTGTTGTGTCTGGGGAGAGTCATTTTCTTATTGTGCCTTAAAATTTAACACACTCACCGTTAAATTTTAGAAAAATAAAAATAAGAAATAAGTGGAAATTTTAACAGTGAGTGTGTTAAATTTTAAGGCACAATAAGAAAATGACTCTCCCCAGATGCAACAGAATATGCTTCAACACATGAAATCACATAAAAAATCTTGCAAACCAAATCCAAAAACGAAAAAAAAGACTATTACTTTGAATAAATATTGAAAACAAAAATGAAATCCAGAAGCTATTAAAAATGATTAAAATTTTCAAACTGAAAATTCAGAGATTTCAATTTCAAAAGAATGGGAAGAAGAACTTCCTTTTATGAAAGTGAAACATTGCTAAATAAATTTTCATAGTGTTGCAAAGATAGCTGTGGCAAAAGAACTGAGAGATTTAAAAGTTAGATTAAAATAGAATCTAATTTAGGTTTACATTGACTGTGGGTAAATGCTGAGGATGACTATAATTCTGGTTTCTGTAAATTTACAAAAACTTTGGGTAAAAGTTTTCTGAGACTTGGCAGATTATGGAAAGATGAGCTAAAGACAATAGAAAGGAAGGTAAATATTGCAATGATATTATTGGTGTTGGTAGGAGAAATAAAACTGATGGAAATGTCTTGGTTGAATAAATGATGAGGATGTCAGAACAATTTTCTTTTTCTATGACATTTCTGAAAAATTGTTTCTATCAAATCTAAGAATGTTTTCTAGAAAAGCTTTTGTGACAATATGCCATGTGAATCTTGATGCCATTGATTAGATTGTGTGTGAGATAATTTGAACGCACATACTTTCTGCGACATTTTTAAGAGTAGGATTATTATCATTGCATTTTTGTAATTCAAAGAAAATGAATTGGACGTGGATATATGTAGAGGGTGCCATAAATAAGCTTATAAAGACAGTAAAATATCTGTCCAGGGTGGTGGATTGGCAGAATTGTTAGTGCATTTGATGAAATGCCTTCTGGTACTTGATCCAGTTCTTTGCCTTCTGGGTTCTTACATTGTAGATTTGATCTGTGGCCCTGTTTAACAACACCATTGGTGCCTTTGACAGTGTTCACTCAGTTGCAAGCATTCAGACCTGGTCTCCAATTTAAGGAGAAATTCCTTCTTCCTTCCACCAATTTCAGAACCCCTGAAAAATTCTAGGGTCATTGGTGCAGCCTTTTTCTCTCTGAAAAAAACCCCCAAAAAAACCTTTTATGGAGATCCAGCATATTAAATTACAGACGTTGCATTCCTGATTGAATGAGAAATCCTTGGCAATTACCAAGTAACTCTGCTTAATATATGTTAACATAGATAGCTTTATATTATAAATGTTCACTTAACAGGAAAGAAATTCTTTTCTAAAAGGTTCCACATTGATTTATTTTAACGTGTAAAGAACAGTGGAGTGAAGTATATGACAATGAAATTACATGAAAGATGTATAAAAATAGCTTTTGTCAAATACCAGGCCTTATGCTCTATGCCAGTGTTCCACAACCTTTTTCACTTGCATCCTTTTAAAAAGACTTACATTCTTTTCAAAATTCGGTGGCACACCTGAACCAAAAATATAACTAAAAGTATAAGGAAAAAAAGTTATATTCATCTTACACAGCGGCACACCTAGCATCGTTTTGTGACACACCAGCATGCTGCGGCAAACCGGTTACAGAGCACTGCTCTATGTTAGTAGTAGGAAAACAAAGACAATTTTTACAATATAGACTGAGAGCAAAGTTTTGCAAAAATCATTTGGGTTGCAGCAACAAAATGTTTGATAAAGGAAATGAAATCTCTCTCATTCTTTGATAATAAATATATACAACCTTATGTTTAACTGTTATTATTCTGTCTTTGCAAACAAACTCTTCTCCCAATTTATACAAATGTTTTCTATTCCAGCTCCTGTAGAAAGTAACCTATCTCAGTTTATGAGTACAAGTCCTCAAATGACATCATCTACTGAAAAGAAGCCATCTAGTGTAGCAGATCTCCTACCTACTATCTATAAATCAGAATTTACTTTTGACAAAAGCAGTCGTCCTGTTGGATGTGGTCCTGATTCTCTTGATATGTTGTCTATTGCTGTCAAAGTGAAATTAGATAACAAGATGGATACCTTTAATTACCCAGCAATGAAGGTATGATTTATTTCTGTTTTCCATTTTTCATCTGTCTCATATTTTGTTTTACAGTCTCCTGCCATAGAATACATTATCTAAGTTACCATTATCTACAATATACAAAATTTTAAATGTGAAGGTGCATGACTCTGGTTAGAGTGTTGGACTCACAATCATGCGGTAGTGAGTTCAATTTCCGGACCAGGCTGTGTGTTGTATTCTTGAGCAAGACACTTTATTTCATGTTGCTTCAGTTTCCTCAGCTGTATAAATGAGTTGCAACTTCACTGGTGCCAAGCTGTATCAGCCTTTGCCTTATTCTTGGATAACACCAATGGCATGGACAGGGGAGGCTGGTATGCATGGACGACTGCTGGTTTTCCATAAACAACCTTGCCCGGACTTGTGCCTTGGAGGGGAACTTTCCAGGTGCAATCCCATGGTCATTCCTGACCAAAGTAGGGGTTTTTACCCTTACAAAATTTAAAATAAACACCTTCTTTGAAAGGAATGCAGTTGTGAGGATATCATTTATAACATTCACTTCGATTTGTACTATTATAATTTTCATTTTTACGCTATATATTTACCATATTTTCTCAACACTAAGTTTCAGTTGGTTTGACCTTCAGTCAACATCAGGTGTTTTATTCCTAAATAAGTCCACATAGATACAGATATGGCCAAGTGTTAAAGAAGTTTAGTTTGCAGTCATGATATTTTAGAATTGATTTCTCTGCAAGGCATCTTAGTCAAATGTCTTTTACTATAGCTATATAGGTTGATCCAAGTCTTGTGAGGAAAACTGGAATTGATGGTAGTTAAGAAACTCAGTGGATGGCCTGTTAATGTAATTAAAAAAGTCTGGCTTTGTCAGCATAATATCACTCTGATTTTTTCTATGGCTAAAGGTGTAAGTATCTATGGAACACTCAACCACTTTATACTTATTCTAGGCTGTTTGGTCGATCATTTAAACTGGAAAGCCTATCTAAACCCATGAAGATCAGTTTAGTTGCAATATTTATTTTGCTTACATAGTCCCAACTTAGACTTGTGGTGGTAACCCTTTCTTTCTAATATAAAGTCATTACTAGTCTCTTTTTAAAAATAAAGCTTTCTAGTTCTGGCCTGATCTGAAACTATTTGCATATTCAACAATAAGGCACTTCAGTTCTATATTTAAGAGATGAGGAATTATTTACATTATTTACATTTGACGGATATTCGTCCTCATCTTGTTTGTTGTTAACACAACGTTTCGGCTGATATACCCTCCAGCCTTCGTCATATGCTAGGACACAACAACCTCCTAAGCAGACCGAGTGCAGATATGAATAGCATATGGGAACCGGTATTGAGGAAGGATAGAAAAATAATAGATTTATAAGCCTTAAAAATTACACCATAATTGCCCACGGGCATATGGCGTAGTGGTTAAGAGCACGGGCTACTAACCCCAAGGTTCCGAGTTCGATTCACAGCAGCGACCTGATTAATAATAGTAATAATAATAATAATATAATATAATAATAATAATAATAGTAACATCGATAGGAATGAGAACCCAGGTTCGAAATTTCCTCAAGACACCTGACGAAGGCTGGAGGGTATATCAGCCAAAACGTTGTGTTAACAACAAACAAGATGAGGACGAATATCCGTCAAATGTAAATAATGTAAATAAGGCACTTAATGATTAGAAATCAAAACTTATTCAAATGCAGTATAATTATAAATATTGTAAATATACAGTCTAAAGATTATTAATAGCCCAGAAAATTATAATTATATCGACACTATCTCACCTGAGACATTTAGACATTTAATCATTAAATTTGGTTCTGTTTCTTAATATTGTATAAAACATTCTTGAAGAAATTCCTATTGGAATTTCCCTTCCAGTTGTATATAACAGGACTCTAGTTTTGGTGATATAGTTGATGAGAAGAAAACTCATTATATTTAGGATTTATTGAAATTCATTTTACCTAAACAAACATATTGAATAGAATGACTTCATTGGTATTTATACATAAAGTTTCTGAAAGATTGGTGTACAGAATTTTTAATGATAATTTCAATTTCTCAGGTAAACTTCCATAACCTTGTTTTTAAATATGTTGCATGATGCTTAATAGGATATCAATGCATATGTTGTAGGGATTAGAAAAGAGTATAAATTGGAACATTTATGAAATAGTGCTTTATTTAAATAGTATCTGCATTTAACCATACTGCACTCTGCAAACAGTTAAAATTTGATGGAACTAAGAATTAGCAGAAGAATATGTAATCAGTTGGACTTTGGAGAAATTTAGTTGATGAAAAAATAGCATGGGAAATTTGGATATGCAAAGTATTTTTATTATTGTACCTAATGATATAGATATACAAAGAATTTAATATCACAGCAAATAATACAGAAGTATTGAGAATTTAATATTATACTTGTTATTTTACATCTGCTTTTCCATGCTGGCATGAGTTGGACAATTTTTTAGAAGTAATTTTTTACAACCAGATGCTTTTCCTGTTCCAATTCTTTTAGTTGTCTTTATGTCATGCCAGAATGTGATGTGCCTATTCTGAAACCAGGATACACATATATCGAGGATTTATTATCATACCTGATAATACGAGTATATTGAGAATTTACTATCAGGTTTTATAATACAGTGGATTTATTATTATATCTGGTAATAAGGTTGTGAGCTGGCAGAATTATTAGCTCACCAAACAAAATGCTTAGCAGTATTTCTTTTTGCTTTGTTTTCTGTATTGAAATTCCACCACGGTCAACTTTGCCTTTCGTCCTTTCAGGATTGATAAAATATGTACCGGTTGAATACTGGGGTTGATGCTATCAACAAGTTCTCTCCCGCCAAATGTTAGGTCTTGTGCTTAAGTAGAAAGAATGATCATATCTGGTAATGTAGATGTATTGAGGATTTACTGTATACAGGATAATACATACATTTAGTAGATTTATTAATATGCTTAATAATGTAGATGTAGTGGGGTTTATCATTATACCAAATAATATATATAGACTGAGGATTTATATTACTGTGTATGAGAAGATGAAAGTAAACACCAGAGGTAATTATTAAAATTCCTAAAATTCTAATGGGACTGTATTGTACACAAAACATGCTGTGTTTAAGATCCTCTTTCTTAAGCTTTTTAGACAATAAAAAAATGTATAATTTGGGTTCAATTTATATATTAAAGTGAAATATCTCCACTTTTATTATATCTAGGAATTCACTATTGCTATTGGTGTTCAAGGTGCCACATTGAAACACAGAATGACACCATCAGAGGAGAGTTGGTTTTCTCAGGTATAATAATTGTAATAACTCTTCAAATATAATTATATGATTTCTTTTAATGAATTTATGTAATTGTATATGTTTGAAAAAACAAAAAACAATTTGAATATACTTTTGCACTACAGCTTATTTGTTCAGTATTTTTACAATTCAGCTTACATATACATTAGTTTCTTAAAGTACTGCTACATACAGTTCCATGAGCAACTGTTATAGCTCAAATAGTTAAATATGCAAAGTTTTTTTTTTAAATCTAACAAAAATATCTATTATGTAAATATTCACTTAATACATCTGTTTGAGATATTATTAGGTCGTCAAGTATGAAATTTGTAGTAAGGTATATGGTAAACTTTGACAGCTGTTCATTTTGCGCCATTATTATATTTTGACAATCTTTATTTTTTGTTAGAAAGCTGACACATCTAAACTCATATTGCGCTTTATAAAGTATTTATAAATCGTTTTTTGCTATTGTATTTAATATTGATTGAAAATCTGTATTTATTAAAACTAGGCACTGGACTTTTTAAATGTAGCTGACTTTCCCATAAATGGTTATGTTCAACCCAAGATCCTTACTCAACTACATGTTCATCTCTGGAATTGTGCAGTTGATTATAGGTTCGTATATATTTACTTTTAGAATTAACTATTTAATCTGATGCTAAAGCATTTCAATCTCCTTTGTTATCATTTTTGTTTTAATACTAAATTTTTATCTGCTTTTCAGACCAATAAATTTACCAATTCATACTCTGCTTCACACCAAGTGGCTCAGTTTGTCCAGTAATATTTTTGCTGAATCAATGTCCACTATGCTCAGGTAAGTAACTAAAAAATTTTGAATTAAGAAACTTTATGATTATTGATAAGTTTGTATACCATACAAAGAGGTGAGATAAGGCATTGTGTTTACTGCTCTTCTGCACAGCACATCTTATTTTATGAATGCAAATAACTTTTTTTTTCTGATGAAAAACATCATTAGTTTTCTGAGATTTTATTTTTTCCTTTCTAATTAGTGTCTTTATTTGACAAACTGAAACTGCCTTACATGCATGACATTTTTCTCATTTTTATATTACAAACTTGGATTGTTTTGGTTATGTGACTTAGCATGAACAAATTAATTTAAGGGGCTTTGGCATCAAAGTTGTTGATGTATTATCAGTAGAGATGACAGGCTGTATATACAGTGCTGTGAGATATCGAAGGAGATGCTTGTGGTAAAGGTTAGATAAAAAAAAATTAGAACATTGATCATTATAGGTGAGAGACAAGATTGTGGCACATGTAAATACAGGCCTTTCCAGTGTTTGTCAGCGTAGAAAAATAGATAAAGGAAAATTAAATCTATAAGTGACATGAACAGAAGTAATGCTAGGAATGACAGTGATCACATATTTGTCAATGAAGGGGGAAAATAGAGTTAAGTAAAAAAGAAAGTAGTTGAAAGATTAGAACTATATCATAATCATTTTCACTATTGACCTTTTTTTTATAATTGTTTCTCTTATGCAATGAATAGAGAACATACAGCCAACAGGTCAGATCCACCAAGTGTCGAAACGCACCCCTTGACCAAGTTTGCATACATGAGGCTGATAACATCATAAGACTTGGAAGGTTGCTCCTTGAGCAACATTCTGTGTCTGATAACCTAGAATACATGCCCAAAGAAGTCACATGACTGCTGCAATGTATCATCAGATGAAAGGATGAGCCTATATGAGTAGAAGACTATGCATGGATATGTTACTTGAAAGCTCTGAGATGATAGTAACATCGATCATCAGAGTAGTTTATCATGGACCAATAGCTGCATTACTAACCCCCACCCCTATTTTGAAGGGTATGCATTTGCAATCCAGGAACAGCAAATATCAACCAAGCACCTGATGCACAAAAGGGACAGAGATGCAGGGAAAGTAGTAAAATGTGACAACCGATGCAGGTTTGTGGAGTTAAAACCGAAGATGTCACCCACATCATGAGGAGTTGTCCGAAAATGTCTTCTTCACGGTATTTTCTACTGATGAGACATGATGTTGTAACTAGGTCACTCTATAATGAAATCCGTCAGAAAGATAACCCTGAGGACAAAGAAATAAAAACTCACAGTATGATAGAAGCCAAGCCACTCATAATAAAAAGGAATACTGGTGGAATGTACCTGTGAAGACTTTTATAAAATGTAAGCACAACAGACCTGATATAATGATTTGGGATAGAGAAGAGAAACTGTGCACACTTGTGGAAATTAGCTGCCCAGCAGATGCTAACATAAAGCTAAAGATCAGTGAAAAAGAGAATACCTATGCTGAACTATTGAGAAATCTGCAGTTACTCTATCCAGATTACAAGTTCAGGTTTATACCTGTAATTATTGGGGCCTTGGGTATGTAACACACTACCTAAATACCAATCTTGAGAAATTAGGCTTCTCAAAACCAGAAAGGAGAGAACTGATTCGAAGACTACAGATCCAGTCCATTACTGGAACTGTAAAAATCTGTAAAACTTTTCAGAAGTTTATCATTGAAATATATATGAGCATGTCTATATATGCAGCTACATGCATGAGAATACATACATAAAGCAAAACATACAAATCTACACATATACATTCATACATACATGCAAACAAAAATATGTTGTTACTGATGTTGAAATTCCAACGAAGGAGCCTTGAATCTAGGTTAGAAACTGACTCTTTCTCTATTTGCAAGAAATCTTGAAATAAAACTGAACATACATATGTATGTACATACATACATACATACATACATATGACAGGCTTCTCTCAGTTTCTGTCTACCAAATCCACTCACAAGGTTTGCCTGAGGCTTTTGTAGAAGACACTTTCCCAAGGTACCACACGGTGAGACTAAACCCGGAACCATGTGGTTGGAAGCAAGCTTTTTACCACACAATTATGCCTGTAGAGAAGTGGTTATACACCATTAGGTGTACTCCGCTTCTGTACATTAAATTTCTTGAAGAAACAACGGAACGCAGATTCTGAACTATCAACACAACAATATTTATTACAATAGAATTCGGCAGCACTTCGCCCTTTGGTTACTGAGACGTCGTCAATGAAGTTGCATGGTTATTTGTGTAGCTCCAGAGTTGGATTGTTGGAGAGTGGCTGCTACGACGTCTAGGCTCTTCACCGGCCAGGGTGAAAGAGAGTGAAAGAAGCGGGAACGTTTGGATATCGATGACTACGCATGCGCATGAGACTCTTCCTGTATTCCTTCCAGAACTAGTCCCTGCGCATGGGTGGATAAAAACTCCGGAAATGTCGTTTGCTATAAAGGCATCACTACATGGCTCCCCTCGAGTGCTGAAAGCACGAAAATAGAAATTTGGAGTGGCGCCTGAGGCAAGATGGCTACCGAAAACACCCACAAGATGTGGCACAAATATATATAAAGAAAAATCAAAGAAAGTGATGTACAATTGTGAGATACATGCATGCAATGTACAAAAGAATTGACAATGACAAAACAACCGTGATGACAACTGTCCAGGAAACTGGAATCACGCGATGTAAAAGTCTGATTTTTTGGGTTTTTTTGAAAGGAAAGAAAATATATGAGTGCACAAGTGTGTGTGTGAGAGAAAACACAGAACATAGTAAAAGTGTCTGTAGAGAAAAACCAGTTCGTATTAAAGTTACACACAGAGAATAGAATGTTCATACGCAGGAAGTTGTGGTCAAGGAGCAGAGCTGTAGTTGAGCGTCGATGCTGGGACCTGTGTTACCTGGTACGGAATATTCTGGCTGGTTAGTTCTGGTCT
>NC_068983.1:115666067-115667501 GCF_001194135.2 Octopus bimaculoides
CTGAACTATCAACACAACAATATTTATTACAATAGAATTCGGCAGCACTTCGCCCTTTGGTTACTGAGACGCCGTCAATGAAGTTGCGTGGTTATTTGTGTAGCTCCAGAGTTGGAATGTTGGAGAGTGGCTGCTACAACGTCTAGGCTCTTCGCCGGCCAGGGTGAAAGAAGCGGGAACGTTTGGATATCGATGACTACGCATGCGCATGAGACTCTTCCTGTATTCCTTCCGGAACTAGTCCCTGCGCATGCGTGGATAAAAACTTCGGAAATGTTGTCTGCTATAAAGGTGTCACTACATGCCTATACATAGTTTTAATCAGTTTGAGCTCTGATGTTCCTTAGTTGTTGAATTCCTAGGTGTGTATAATATCAGATGGGTTTCAAACTAGGCACCTTCAGTTATAAAATGAAGAAAATAAAGGTTATAATGTTCTTATCTAACAGGCCACTAATCAACGTCAAATTTATTTTTGTTTTGATATCTTTTGTAACATTAGTGTTAAAGAAATTTTAATTTTTAAACATTTGTACCAGTTACACTTTTTTCTTTTGATATACAACAATTGCTATAAACTAAGACAAGGAAAAAAACTTAAGGACATACTTTTCTTTTGTGTGTGTATGAACGGCTAGATGAATAATTAGCCTAAATTTATTCTTTGATTATTTTGTAGATTTGAATTTGATCGTACTGGTTTGTTTATATCACAGAAAGCTGAAGAAAATGTAACTTCTCTGAAAGGTAATACAAAGTTTCTGTATGTTTCATTGGCTGGGTGCTAATACTGCCTGACACAACTATCATCAAAGGCCCTTACTGAACATTATTAGCAATACTCTAGCACATTATAGACATACCTATAGCGTAACAAGATTCACTAAGTCAACTAATACTTCATACTTCTCAGATGGTAAATTTAAATAAATTGATTCCACAGATAAGAGTCAACCTGCTTTCCCAACCTTATTAAGGCTAATAAGATTGGTTGCCTGTTGTGGACATTTCTGTTTATGAAATACAAAACAGCTAACTCTTCTTTGCAACATTTATGCTTGTAATGAAACAAGCATGTAGTATGTACTTGCACACACACACAAGCATGTATGTGTATATCATCATCATCATCATCATCATCGTTTAACGTCCGCTTTCCATGCTAGCATGGGTTGGACGATTTGACTGAGGACTGGTGAAACCGGATGGCAACACCAGGCTCCAATCTAATTTGGCAGAGTTTCTACAGCTGGATGCCCTTCCTAACGCCAACCACTCAGAGAGTGTAGTGGGTGCTTTTACGTGTCACCTGCACGAAAACAGCCACGCTCGAAATGGTGTCTTTTATGTGCCACCTGCACAAGCCAGTCCAGGGGCACTGGCAACGATCTCGCTCGAAAATCCTACGGGAGCCAGTCAGGCGGTACTGGCAAC
>NC_068983.1:115669941-115680495 GCF_001194135.2 Octopus bimaculoides
CGGGAGGGGACCTTACACCACCCACAATTCTGGTCGGTGGCTTTCAACAGGTTGTCCCGCAGAAATCTCCAATTGTCTTCCACGTTGTATGATGCTATATCCCCTTCTATTTCGTTAAATGCTTCAAGTAACTTGTCTCTAAGTCTCTGTCCATTTGCAGGGTCTTTAAGCTTCCACACCCTTCTCCTCCAAGCCGGTCTAATTCTGGGCACCCATTTTGCCTTGATCCCAAAGTCGCTAACTACTAATCTACGTTGTGGGGTACATTCTTCGCCAGGGTAGGTTTTGGCATTTATAAGCCGCCCTCTTTCCCTATATATATATATATATATGTGTGTGTGTGTGTATATGTATGTGTATACATACATACATATATACATATATATATATATATATATATATATCTGATTACAAATCTTTCCTCCTCCACATTCACCACCGCCTAAAGAAACACTTTTTCATGCTTCCTTTCTGCTGCCTTCACCACCACCTCATCCACAAAGATTTCCACCTTCATTTCCACCCCACTTTCCACTCTGCCTCTGCCATCCTATTCATACTCCGTACTACTTCCTACCGCCTTATGCACATTCCACTCTATGCTTCATAATCCATTTAAATCATTTCCACGAATTCCTCGCTCGCACTAAACAACTTAGACTCCACTCACTTCTTCATTTTGTCACACCCAATGCCACTACACCCACCACTCCCTCCCCAGTACACCCCTCATCCTCACCCCAGCCCTTCCATTACTTCAACCTCCTACGCACTTACTCCTCCTCTCTCTCCTCCCAGCCTTCCACTACCCTCGCCACCCCTCCCCATTTAACTCATCCACCCCCTCCCCACTTCAGTCTGTTGTTACCATTCTTCCTGATTTTCCCCTCACTCCATCCAGTAACAAATTTCAGACCCGTGCTGATATTCATAGTTTTGTGTGCCGGGTCAGGCTATATACACTATTCCACAACACTCCACCTGCTTCCAATGAAGAGGACTGCTTCACCAACCTGGGCTGTCAACCATCCCACTGAACGCCAGTTCCAAGCAGTCAGTCATTTTGCAAGCATCTACCAATGTGCTGTGGACTGGTTTAACTTTCACAGGCATCCCCAACATTTTAACATCTCCCCATCCGAACCCTTGGCTCCTTCGATATCTCCGACGCTGCAAGGACGTCATCATAAAACCAGCTGACAAGGGTGGAGCCATGGTGGTGTGGTGCACAGACCTCTACAAAGCTGAAGCTCTCCACCAATTTCAAGATACCTCCTTCCATTTATATTATTTACATTTGACAGATATTTGTCCTCATCTTGTTTGTTGTTAACCTTCCAGCCTTCATTGGGTGTCTTGGGGAAATTTCGAACCTGGGTTCTCATTCTTAAGGTTTTTTTTTATGTTGTTATTATTATTAATCTTGGGGTTAGTAGCCCGCGCTCTTAACCACTATGCCATATGCCTGTGGGCAATTATGGAGTGAATTTTAGGGCTTATAAATCTAATATTCTCCTATTCTTCCCATATGCTATTCATATCTGCACTCGGTCTGCTTAGGAGGTTGTTGTGTCCTAGCATATGTGCTGCTTCTTTTAGTTTTTGTATTTTCCAGTGATGTTCTCTGTCTATTATTTTAACTTCATCCTATGGAGGAGGTGGTCTCCATTTTTCTATACATGATCAGCTATACCTGATTTATCAATATCTCCCCATGTCACAGCTTTACGATGTTCCTCTACCCTTATTTTGTGAGGGCAGCATGTTTCGCCTTTGTATAACCTACCACAGCTGCATGGGATGGAGTACACACAGTTTTTGGTCATATTCTCTGCTATTGGCGGTTTTACTCGAAGGAGATATTTGCGAAGTGTTGTATTACTTTTGAATACTGTCCTGATGTCATATGGGCCGCATATCTTTTGTATCTTTCCGGAGAGGCCTTTCACATAGGGTAGACAGACAGTGGACAGTTTATCGGTTTCATCTTCTTTTCTACATAATTGGAGTGGAGAGTATGCTTTTCGGGTAGTTGTTGCTTAATAGATTGTTACTGAGCTTGATCATTTCTTCATGGTGTGTATCATGATCGCTACTTATATTCATTGCTCGATGTTTTAGGCACTGAGCAATCCCTCAATTTACACTGACCTCCAACCCCATGCCTAACTACCAACAGACTGTGTCCTCCACTATCCATGACCTCATCTCCTCCCCCGTCTCCTTCCCACTGTGTCCAACCTCATTGTCCGCACTCCATGCACCCCCACCATTTACTTCCTTCCTAAAATCCATAAGCCCAACAACCCTGGCTGCCCCATCGTCTCTGCTTGTAATTGCCCCCCAGAATTGATCTCAAAATACCTCAACTGTATCTTTGCCCCCCTAGTGGCTTCCCTCCCCTCCCACATCTATGACACTAACCATACTTTCCATCTCTTCAACTCTTTCTCCTTCCCTCCTGGCCCCTCTGAACTTCTCTTCACTCTTGATATCAAGAGTCTATATACAGTGATCTCACACAACAAAGGACTTCTTGCACTCAAACACTTCCTAGACCATTGACCCAACCCCCAACCTGACACCTCACACTTCTTTGTCTGGCTGAACTTGTTCTCCCTCAACTGCTTCTCGTTCGTGGGAGATTTTTACCAACAGGTCTTGGGAGTGGGAACGGGAATGGGCCCCGACTATGCATACTTGTTCGTTGGCTACGTTGAGGCCCAAATATTCTCACAATTCACTGGTCCCACTCCCAAACTATATTGATGACCTCACTCTCCCACATACAACTAAACTCCTTCTTTTGGGTCCAATCCTTCCATCTTGCCCTTGAATTCTCCTGTACTATTTCCAACACTTCCGTCGCATTTCTCAACATTTCAGTCAGCATACATCACTCTGCTTTCACTACCTCCATCCTATACAAACACACTGACTCACACTTATACCTTAACTTCTCCTCCTTCCACCCTACCCACACCAAGCTCTCCATCCCCTACTCTCAGTTCCTCCATCTGCGCAGGCTCTGCAGTGACAACCATGACTTTGTGACTCAATCTCAACTTATGGTCTGCCACTTCATCCTTCGTGGATATTCCTTCACCACTATCCACACAGCCATCATAAATGTGTTTGGGAATCTGTTTGACTGCCTATGATTTGTGTTTTCAGTTTCCTCTACTCTGTATTTGATATATATATATATGTATGTGTATGTGTTGGGTATTAAATTTATATTTACATTATTGTATTGTACTATTTTCTGTGATTCTTCATGTGTTTCATCATCATCATCATCATCATTTAATGTCCACCTATCATACTGGCATGGGTTGGATGGTTTGACAGGAACTGGGGAGCCAGAGGACTTCCCCAAGCTCCACTATCTGCTTTGGCATGGTTTCTATGGCTGGATGTGAATTATATTTTGTGTTTGTGAACTATATTTTGCAGATTATGTTTGTGTGGCTGACTGGGACAGATTTGAACTCTCATTGCGAACAAGCGGGGGAAAAGAAACTGTAAGTAAAACAAGAACATTTCAACATTTCCATCAGTTTATTATTTTTTGTCAGTATTTAATGTATAACTTAATAAAACAATGTTTAGCAGACTCCCACTCTGAAAGAAGTGCTAATTTGATACCAGATACTATCTCTTTGCTTTCAGTAATGTTTACATATCACTGGAGACAGCTATGGCCTCATCCTTTGGCATTTAAAGCAGACATACTCAGCCAAAATATTCCACCTGTTTTATATTCAAACTGACCAGGTCTGGCCTTTCACACCTACTCAACAATGTCATTCTAAAAATATACAATCACATCATGTAGACCTTGAAGTCATGGATGGACATGTTTTGTATAGAAGTTTGGAAATGAACAACGTTACTTGTAAAACAAGCAATGAGAACTCACACATACACACATGCACATATAAACTAACGTCTTTCAGTTTCTGTCTACTAAATCCACTCACATGACTTTGATTGGTCTGGGGATATAAGTAGAAGACACTGCCTAAGGTGCTGCTGTGCAGTGGGACGGAACCCAAAAGCCACATGAATGTGCAACAAGCTTCTCAACCACATCTAATAGATATGATATTATGTCTCTTCTTAGCTTGCTTAAGTTCATTCTGGAATGATTTAAATAAAAGGGTCTAAATATTTTTCTTTTCTTTTTTTTTTAATTCTTTTTTTTTTTTTTTTTTTTTTTTTTTTTTTGTTAGAAAATTCCTAAGAAAGACGTAACAATCACTAGTAATCGTTTTAATGTGCGAACCTGCTCAGATTCTTGTGTGGCTTTGATGGAATTAATTCAATACATTGCCAATGATGGAGACCTCCAAGAAAATCTTGATGATTCTTTATCTTCTACAAGTAAATCTAATAATGTGAGTATTCTTGATATTTACCGGAATATTATAAATAATTATAATAATGATGATGATGAACTTATTGTATACAGAGCTCAGGTGCACTTCAGCTCATCAGAAAAAGTAACCAAAACTGCATGAACAGTACATAGAATATGCACAGGAAGTGAACAGTGAACAAGTTGGAAAAAAAAATAGGGGTTGTAAGCATCAGGTAAACTGTTGGTGAATTTCAGGAAGTATGGAAATATTGAAGAACGTAGTGCCCCAACAGCTAACAACTGATGCAGGTAGTTTATTCCATGATTTAGCAATTCTTAATGTAAAAAGATGTTTCCGAAAGTCATGGGTGCTGTGTTGTTTTTTGATTTTGTAAGCATGTCCATGAGTGTTAGATATGTAGAATTCAAAAAGGTGCCCATGGTTGTTGTTGGAAAGATGGTGGATAATCCTGTCTACCAAGTCAATTACCATACATTGGAGCTTTAATGTATCCATGCCCAAGGAAGCAAGATACTCTGAGCATGGTAGATGCTTGACAGCATGTACCTATCTGATTACACATTTCAGAACAGTTTCCAGGAGATGGATTTGCTGAGCAAGATAGAAGTTCCAGACTGGTGATGCAATGATGCAAATTCTAAGTGTGGATGTACCATAGTCATATACAGCCTTAAACAGATAGCTGGAAAGTGGCTGACAAAGGTCTTACTGAGTGATGCTAAGGCACCCTCAGCTTTCTTGACCAATTTAGAGATGTGGTTTGTCCAACACAAATCACTGTTGACAACAATACCCAGGTCACATTCACTGGCAGATTTCTTAAAATTGTTGTTGAGGGAGTACATAAAAGCTGGATTTTACCTCACAAAATGCATGATGATGCACTTGTCCACAGCCAGCTTTAGTTGCCAGTCAGTAATCTGTCATTGCATTGTCTCCAGGTCCAATTGCAGGAAAGCTCTATCTATAATACATTAAAAGTCAGCTTGAATCTTGCTTGCTTGCTTGCAATGTTACCCAGCCAAACTGGCACATAATGGAAAATACTATGAATTAAGTTTTCCCTGAAATGTAAATATGAACAGAATAAAACAAATTCCACATAAATCGGACAAGTGGTTGTTCAGATATTAGGGGTTTAGGGGGGGGGGGGTATAAATACTCAAAATGGTGCATAATGGGAAAATATTCCAAAGAAAACTTAAGCCTGAAAGGGAAGAAACTCTTACCTTTCGATTAGACACAGTGACTTGACAACGAAAAAATATTTGTTTTTATAATAAATGTTTCTATTTTCACTTCTGTTAAACACAATATTTTAAATCATTTAGAAATATTTTTAAGTGAATGTGATATCAAAAATGTAAGTTGTTTGTATAGTAAGTAGTTATATTTTAGCATTCTTTAAACAGACAATATTTTAATGTTTTTTTTAATTATTTTCAAATGGGGGCATGTTTAAAAATTATCTTTAAGTGAACACGACTTAAAAAATACAGTAAATATTTTGTAAAAGAACCATTCGTAACCTCGGTGTGAAATAATATTTTTCCATAGGTTTTTTTCAAGTGCATTCAACATATATCACCTCCAAAGATTTGGCTGCTATTTCTAGCACGCCCTGCTACCAAGTAACAGCTATTTGTGATAAAGGACCCAAAATACCTGTTATGTAGTAGCAAGGCGTGCAAGAAATAGCAGCCAAATCTTTTCAATCAAATGGCTCTGGGAAAGCTGCTATGTGGTAAACTAGCACTCAAACTCTGGATACATAGCAGAAACAGATGTAAGCTAATGAAAGTGATTATGTTACTCCTGTTTTTTTTGTCATTCATTCAATATTAATGATAAAAATAATAGTAATAATAATAATGATGATGATGATGATGAAAGTAAACAGATAGACATACAGACATAGGTAATATGAACAGACAAGCACACATATGCAAATGAAGACTGAAACACATGACCCTGTATACACACACTTCACTTCACAC
This sequence comes from Octopus bimaculoides, assembly GCF_001194135.2. Taxonomy (NCBI): domain Eukaryota; kingdom Metazoa; phylum Mollusca; class Cephalopoda; order Octopoda; family Octopodidae; genus Octopus; species Octopus bimaculoides. Next base: position 115,676,324 of record NC_068983.1, read on the forward strand.
AAGGACACATACGGAGACACACATCCACACATGGAAATACACATCCATACATACAGACACAGTACATAGTCACAAAAACCCATACACACACATACACAGACACACTCAGACATGCACACACAAGGAGACAGAGGTACACACACACAAACATGAACACAGAAACACATGAATATGCAGAATACATACATACAAACATACACCATACATACATATATATACATACGCACACACATACATGCATACGTACGTACATACATACATACATGTGTATGTGCACAAACATTGACCCATACACATGCGCACAAACAAACAAAAAGGAACGCAGTGTGAATAATGGACAGAGTCAAAACTATTGAAAAGGTTGCAAGATGCAACAAAAAGTTTAGAAAAATAAATAAGTAAATGAGTGGGAATTTTACCAGAGAGTGTGTTAAATTATAAGGCACTGAAAGAGAATGGCTCTCCCCAGACACAATAGAATATGCTTCAACACACAAACTCACATAAAGAATCTTGCAAACCAAATCCCAAACTGAAATATATGTATAAAAATGCAAACATATATGGTAAACATATAAGCACAGCAAATTTAACTATTTTTCCATAGATTGCAAAGGCAGTTTTAACCTGTTGACACGTTAAAAGCACTCATTACACTCTTGGAGTGGTTGGCATTAGGAAGGGCACCTAACCATAGAAATCATGCCAAACCAGACTGGAACTTGGTGCTAGTTCCAGTCAAACCATCTAACCCATGGTAAGCAGACGCTAAATGATGATGTGAATAAATAAGCATTACATTTGACAGTAATCTAAATGCTAAAGGGTTAAAGGTTCGAAAACTGGTCAATCCTAGAGAAATATATGACCAGATTGCTTATACACACAACATACACACTAGCTTAATTGTTATTATTGCTATTATTATAAAAATTAGTAGTATACCTGACAAAATACCTTGCAGTATTACATTATATTCCATTAGATTCTGAGATTAAATTCTGTTGGGGTCAGCTTTGTTTTGAACATTCAGGGCTAATTCTCCAGTTTGAGAATGATGTCCTCTCTTCCTTCCACTGATCTGAAAGACTCTGAAATAGGTGCTAGGGGTGCTTTTTCATTAAAAAATGTGTACTTTTGATATTTGATTTTTGGGTTGTTTTAATTCTCTATTTTTAGGAAGATCTTGATGTTTCAATTCATAAAACTACTGCTGACAATGGTGATATTAACCCTACAGATTTAGTACATGATATGATGGAAGATGCTATGAAGGAATCCACTGTCCCAGAACAGAGTAAAGGTAACTGAGTTTTTCTGTTATTATTTTCAGTTGCATAGTGTTTTTGACAGATTCAGAAATAGTCCATTCTGGTTGTTCTATTGTATTTCAATAGGTGTCTTAAGTTCACATCCACTCTGGGTCAATTTTTTTGCTTTTGACTTCCTCGGTATTGTTACTGTTGACCCCATGTCAGTCTGAATTAAGCAGATCAATGATCAATGGCATTCTAACCATGACCATCTCATACTAGTTGTACATCATCTAATGTCTTTCCAATTTTAAGATGGTATAATGTGATTTGAAAGAAATTTGAATCATCATCATCATCATCATCATCATTGTTTAACGTCCACTTTCCATGCTAGCATGGGTAGGACGATTTGACTGAAGACTGGTAAACCAGATGGCTACACCAGGCTCCAATCTGATTTGGCAGAGTTTCTACAGCTGGATGCCCTTCCTAACGCCAACCACTCCGAGAGTGTAGTGGGTGCTTTTACGTGCCACCAGCACGAAGGCCAGTCAGGAGGTACTGGCAACAGCCACGCTCGAAATGGTGTATTTTACATGCCACCTGCATAGGAACTAGTCCAGCGGGACTGGCAACGAACTCGCCCAAAGGCGACGTTGGTAACGGTCACGCTCAAATGGTGCTATTTACATGCCACCGGCACGAAAGCCAGACATCTGGTGCTCTGGCAACGATCACGCTCGGATGGTGTTCTTAGTGATTTACTGGTACTGGTCCCATCACGATTTCGCTTTCGCTTCCGCTTGCCCCAACAGGTCTTTGCAAGCTGAGTTTAGTGTTCAATGAAGACTTTGGCATGGGTGCCAGTCTACAAATTTAGTTCGATTTCGGTTTCGATTTCACTTGCCTCAACAGGTCTTCGCAAGCAGAGTTTAGTGTCCAAAGAAGGAATGTTACGCATAAGTGGGCTGGCTACATCCCAGGCAGAGGCCTTGGATTTTGGTCTATCCCTGCTTTTATTAAACATATGAAATAAGTTAATGACAAAAATAAAATATATTGGAATACATTTAAATATGTTGCTATTTAAGTTTTTTACACTCAAAGATAGAGTTTTATAAATGTGCCACAGCCTCATTTTATAAGATATTTGAGTATGACACAAGAAGGTGTCTCTCAATCTTCTATTTCCTGTATATTGATGAAAACAACATAATCCAATGTATGACAATCTATCAAACAATTTATCTGATTTCATGTTAATGGTGTTGTTGGTATTTAGTCCCAGCAAACCTATGTTAAAAAGTGTTTCCAGCCATAGTCATTCTGTCTTTATTTCAAATAGTTTCTCTAAAACTAAGTCTCCAGGTCAACCCTCATGGTACAGATCTACAGCCAAGACAGTCCATTCGTCACCATCTTACTTTATATTCAAACAGTTGCTCTCAGTCTGCATTCTCCTGTGCATCTTTTCTCTTCCTATGAGAGCTCAATGTGCTGGTATATGTTGCAGATCTTTTTACTATTTATGACAGGTCACCATGTAGATCAGTGGGCCTTAACCCTTTTGTAGCTCAGTCCCTCCTTTCATCAAATGATAATTCTTTCAAACACACTGTCTCAGTATATATTTTAAAAAAACATGGCACATCGTCCAAGTTTCCACTCACTAGCATCACAATGTCTTATTCATGTTTTTATTCTGACAAAGATTATATTTTATCTAATTTTATTTATCTACTTCCACTACTGTTTCGTTATTCCCATTTTAAGGCAGAAATTTTTCAGTTGATTTTGTCAGAATTATATGACATCTAGTCATATTGCACAGCATTTATTTTTATTTCATATATGTGTGTGTGCATGTACACACACACACACACACACATCATCATCAACATCACTTAACATCCGTTTTCCATGCTGGCATGGGTTGAACTGTCCAGGTTCCAATTGTCTGTTGTGAAATGATTTCTATGGTTGGATGCCCTTCCTAATACCAACCTCTTTATAGTGTGCTGGGTGGTTTTTATGTGCCACTGGTACAGGTGTGTTCATGCAGCACTGACACGAATGCATTTGATGTGGCACTGGCATCTGCAAAGTACAAGCCTTATGCATGGATGACAGCAATTTTACTTAGTTTGACGCGTCTTAAATACAGCAAATCATCACAACCCCCAGTCCCTTGTTATTTCCTCAGTGATGCCCAGTGTCCAAAGATCCTTTCTCTCCACTTCATCCCACATCTTCTTAAGTCTACCCCTTCCACAGGTTCCTTCCACAGTTAGAGCTTAGCACTTCTTTATGCAGCTGTCCTCATCCATATGCATCACTTGACCAAACCAGTGCAGCCTTCTCTCTTGCACACAACATCTGATGCCTGTTATACCCAGTTTTCCTCTTAAATTATTTACACTCTGTCGTACATGCACACTGATATCACCCATACAGCAGAGCATGCTAGCTTCATTTCTTTCAAGCCTTTGCAAGTCCTCTGTAGTCAAAGCCCATATTTCACTGCCATGTAATATAGCTGTACATACACAGGCATCATACAATCTACCCTTCACTCTGAGTGAGAGACCCTTAGTCACTAACAAAGGTAGAACCTCTCTGAACTTTACCCAGCCCGTTCTTATCTTAGCAACTACACTTTCAGAACTTCCTCTTCCACTGCTAACTTGGTCTCCTAGGTAACAGAAGTTAGTTACTATTTCTAATAATCCCCGCTAAACATTTGAGGGAGTCAGTTGTCTGCACATTTTTAGTGCTTATTGTACCCACACATTTGCCACACACAAAGACTATTTTCTCTCTTAACATTCCTGTGATATCACTACACCTCTTATGTGTCCAAAGCTTTGCACTGAGTACAACACATGGAGTTTCTACCTACACCCTTTTTACAAGACC
>NC_068983.1:115680565-115685397 GCF_001194135.2 Octopus bimaculoides
ATTTATATACTTGTGTGCATTTATTTATTTATCTAATTACTTATTTATTGCATTTTCAGCAAGTCATGGTAGCCATTCTAAAAAGAGTTCATCCAGCAAACGAACTACTACAGAGGTATTCTTTGTTCCCCCAAACGAGGATCAGCCTATCTATCCTACTCCAAATGAGAATGCTGGGAATTTGGTATCTTCAGAGAACTTATCTTCATCATCCAGCTCAAAGTCACTCTATAGCAGCAGTATGTCAGAAGAAAACACTGAACTTGATATTGATGAAGATTATTGTATTCTTGATGATATTGGAATGGGAGTTGAGGTTGGTAGAGTATACCTGATACTTTTTTAAAGAATTTTATAAACTGTGTCAACTTCACAAGTCTCTTAACCTCACTTTCTCTTTTGATCTCTAAAATTCTTCTTTACATACGCTTTTACACATTTTTATATGGATTCCACAAACTAAGCGTCTTTGTTGTTTTACTAGTGAATGTGACAAACTTTCAGATTGAGTTGTGTAACTTGCTTGAGTAAGTTTTGTACACCAATATAGAGAGATATACAAAATAAATTTTTAGCTCACTTTCCTAGACGGTTCTTCTATCCCACTATCCAGCTTTTAATGTCAATATTTTAGAACTAATTGGGTTGTTGGAAATGTTACATTGTCACAGATTTCATATAATTGTGCAGAACCTCAGATCTGTCAGTTGTGCTGCTGTCATAAAATGACACTTCACCTTTTTATGACCATATTTTTTAATCAAAATATGCTGCCTATGTTTCAATTGAATTTGAAAAATAATCAAGAAGTATATTTTCATTAATTGATATATTAGGTCAGTAACAGCTTGTTTTTACTTGCATGGAAGCAAAAATCAACCCTAGCAGAAAATGTGCTGAGTTTTGGTGACCAAACATTTAATCCAAAGCACTATTATTTTAACCAGTTTACACATATCTGCTGTCTGAACTATCCATGTTTAATATGTTAGGTCAGTGGAAAGAGTTTAACCCTTTAGCATTTAAACCGGCCATATCTGGTCGAAAGTATTCTGCTTGTTTTATGTTCAAACTGGCCAAATCTGGTCTCTCACACCAACCCTACAATATCATTTTAAAAATTAACAGCTACCTCATCAAAATCTCATAGCTACAAGATAATGCATGATTAGTTCAAAACAATGTGGATGAAAAAGCATTAATTTTGGTAGAATAATGCAAACACTAAAGGGTTAATATGGGAGGAAGCATTAAGCATTGAAATAGTTTGGTATCAAAACAACCAGAAGTAACTTCAGGCAGATTGATATCAAAAGAGTTAAAGGATTTGTTTTCTGTGATACGTTTTATGAAAATAAGTAAAAAAGAAAAATAAAGAACTTGTCCCTTATCTGTATTTCTGAAACAACAGTTCTGATGTTGTTGATATATTAATTTAGATTTTTATGAGCTTGTCGAAGTTAATCAACACATGTTAACTTTACTGAACTAGTTTATTTTCCAGTAATTTTTATCCTGCTCCCAAAGGAATCTTACTGATTTGAATTCATTATGTCTAACTAAAGTATCGATATCTTTTGACAAAATAAAGAATATTTTTTCATTTTTTTTTTACAAATGTTTTCTTATCTGCTTCCCCTCTAGCTAAATAAACCTGTCTCCTAGCTTTCCATGCCTATCATCATCAACATCATATAACCCCCATTTTCCTTGCTGTCATGGGTTGGATGGTTTGACAGGAGTTCCATTGTCTCTTTATGTGGCACCAGCACCCATGCATTTTATGTGGGACCAGTATCAACAGGATAACCTACTATGTTGGTGGAGGGGTGTGACTTTGTGCGAGTTGGGATATTTAAGGTGTAGAAAGAACAGATATAGGTGTGTTACTTGAGTAGATACATGGATACCCCAGTTGGAAAACAGTGAATAGGAGAGTAAAGAGATGGTAGTGGGAGAGAAGGATGATGACAAAAATGTGTTGGAACATACCCTTGAGGGACATTGGAGGTGGTGAGAGTAGGTGAGGCTTGGGTTGGGTGAGTGGACAGGATGAAGTGACTAGCAAATGATGGAGAGAAATACAAGAGAGGCTTGGGGGTAGGAATTGTGGTAGATATATGAGGGCATTCAGGGTGATAGCAGGTAAGCGAGGTGTTGATGATGTAGGCTAAAGGTGTACAAAGAAAACATTGGTGGTGGAAAAAAAGAACCAAATGCTGCCAATGTTCAAGCAAAGCTTTCCCTAAGAGACTTCATGTAATAGAACGTAACTAACTTGAAATGTTTGTCTCATCTCATCGGAAACAGTTTCATCCCAACTTGAAACTATCACATAAGCACAGATACATGTACACAATTTTTTGTGACTAAAATACCATTATATGTAATGTAAAAAAACAATATTGTAGAATATATTTTTCAATGATATTTTCATTTTAAAATTTTGTTGCATTGTCATTTCAAAGCCTCGGGATAATCGACCAGAGATCAAAGTTCACATAAAAGAGCCATTAACATTAAAGGAAAATTTTTTCTATCAACCCCTTGGAAGAACAGATGCTCTCAAGTCACCTGAGCACTTCCCTGTTCCAGAAACACGCTACACTTTAAAAGAAATGTCTATTCACTGGTATATGTATGCTGGTTCAGATTTTGGCCCTGCTAAAAAAAATTGTAAGTATTTTTCCCTTCCTTTTTATATAAATCATGTTCCTTAGGTGATTAAATCAATGCAAGAGATAAAATGACAATTCTACAGCCTATTAATTACACCTTGTAATCCTTTTAGAATTAATGAAAAGTGGGCATGAAATTGAAAGGAAACAAAGATGAGTGGTTAAAGAAGATGTGTTCGTGTGGAATTGGTTGAGTATTTTGCTGTCTCAGCTTTGAATTCTGTGAGAACAGTTTCTGGCTAATAAATTAGTGATGGGGTTTCTTAAAAAAAAGGTATACGAGAGGCAATTCAGAGAGGTGCCATAAAATGCTGCCTCAATAAGTCTTAACTAACCCACACCAGCATACTAAAATAGATGTAAAATATGATGGAGATGATGATTATATATTATTCATGGACCCATGGACTCTAATCCTGGACTCTCCAGTGTTGCAGTACTCATAGCACCTACCCTAAATTGGAATTATTTAGTTTCCACTTGAATAATACTTCAATATACTTAATTGTCAGATGACAGTGTCACTATATCTATAAAGCATCACAAGTTTCACTGTAACCAGCTGGAGTACTATATGATTTATGAGTGTTTCACTTACTTGTGATGCTGATGAGTACAAAATCCCCTTCATGTGGGATGAGGGTGGGTGGGGGTCCACAAGACTAATTGATGTAACTTGAATCACTGCACTGAATGTTAAGTGTTTTGAGTGAGTGACCTATGACCCAGTGAGTTATAAGACTTTATTTGCATTACATTGCATGTCTTTATCATTCCAGGTGACAAGAATCAAAGAGCACATGGCTGTGATACTAGCAGAAACCTCCACAATTACAGGTATTTCAAATAATGGATGTTACATGACATTCTCACTTGCAATGTCCTTTCTCATAATCTGACATTAAAGAGAGAGAAAAAAATAATTTTAGGCAACAACTGCTGCTGCCACAACAACATGCCACATACCACCACTTCTACAATCTTGAGTCTTTCTTTCCTAGTTAACCCTTTCATTACCAATCCGGCTGAAACCGGCTCTGCCTTGGTAGAATGTCAGTCTAAATTCTTTACAGATATATATTTCTCTACTTATCTTGTTCAGATTTTATGAAAACCAGTCTTGCCTTTCAATCTTTTGTGTTCACTTAATAAATACCAGTAATGTACTTGTGGAAAATCAACCAATTATATATATATCTCCTATGTAAAACAAGTTTTGCACTTAATCACATTGTAAATTTTTCTTAATTTATTTTTGTTTATTTTCATTTATTACAGATCTGATCAATCAGACTATTATAAAAAAATTCACAAAGAACGAAATGTTTCAGTATCTCTGTATGATCTTGGTGGACCTGGGAGGGAAACAGATATTATGATGGAATTACAACTGATGAAGGTATCTTATACTTTATTGAAGAATTCAAATGTTCATGTTTGTTGTCTAAGTGATGTACATCATAATTTTTACTTAGTGATTTTCCCTTCAAGGTAAAATTTTACCTTATTGTTTAGTCACTGGCTCAACACCTATATTTATGTTCTTCATTCCAAAATAATAAAAACTTTAACAGACTTCCAAAATGGGACTTAATCCATGTGTATCCGCATGCGTATATGTGCATGTGTGTGCGTGGGGTGGGGGATGTAAGAAGAACATTTACGGAAATGTACTCATAAAATTTCTATTAAAATAAGTTGTCTTTATATACCATGCTTGCAATTCTCCATATAAATGATAGCAAAGTGTCTATCAAATGAAATTAAAATCCTGGTTCAATGATAGATCGATCAAGTTGCTAAAGTTTTAACGTTGTTGGTAGCAACAATATATTCTCTCTTTTAATTGAATATTGAAAAAGAGAGAAAATGCAAGGGAAATTAATTTTGGCGGTAATGACCTAAACCCTTTGATTCATTATCACAATTAAAAAAATTCAGAGGTGTAACATTGCACAAGTTCATTTCTGCAAATTTGTCCACTACCACAAAAATTCTCCAGACTTTCAGCTGTTATTTTTAGCATATCGAGTTTCATGACGAGGGCTTCACATGCTGTGGTCTTTTTGCTTTTTCGCTATAAATCTACGCATGCGGAAAAGGACCAAACAGCTGTTCATTTTCACTTTTAGACAGCAGAATGGGATGTGGATC
>NC_068983.1:115685815-115688787 GCF_001194135.2 Octopus bimaculoides
TTCTGTCTGGAAAACATAGGAATGTTCTTAGCCCAGAACCATGTGATTGGTAAGCAAACTACTGTGCCTATATATATATATATATATATATGCCTATATATATATATATATACACACACATGCATGCGTATATGTATTTGTGTGTCTGTGTTTGTCTCCCCACCATCGCTTGACAACCAATGTTGGTGTGCTTAAGTGCCCGTGACTTAGCAGTTCGGCAAAAGAAAACCAATAGAACAAGTACTAGGCTTACAAAGAATAAGTCCTGGAGTTGATTTGTTCAACTAAAGGTAGTGCTTCAGCACGGCCACAGGCAAATGGCTGAAACAAGTAAAAGAATATATATATATACACACACACACACACACACACACACACACACACACACACTCTGTAAAGTGGTTAGTATTAGGAAGAGCATTCAACCATAGAAACCATGCCAAAACAGACAAATGGAGCCTGGGTAGTTCTCCAGCATGGAGAACAGACATTAGTAGATGAGATGATATATGCATGCACAGACATGACTGTGTGGTTAAGAAGCTTGCTTCCCAACCATGTGATCTTCAGTCCCACTACATGGCACCTTGGGCAAGCCTCATCTACTATAGCACTGGACCAACTAAAGCTTTCAAGATTGGTGGAAGGGAGGATGGTATCCTTCAACGAAATACCTGGATTGAGTGCTTGCAACAAAGTGGACTCCACTAATGGCATCCAAGGAGGCTCAGGCAGTGATGTTAAACTGAGAATAGAATTAAGTCCACTTTGCAAGTGAACTATGGCAGGATTTGAACTCAGAATGTAAAGAACTGAATCAAATGTCACAAGGTTTACTGTGGCTGTGTGGTAAGTAGCTTGCTTACCAACCACATGGTTCCGGGTTCAGTCCCACTGCATGGCACCTTGGGTAAGTGTCTTCTACTATAGCCTCAGGCCGACCAAAGCCTTGTGAGTGGATTTGGTAGACAGAAACTGAAAGAAGCCCGTTGTATATATGTATATATATATATATATGTATATGTATGTGTGTGTATATGTTTGTGTGTCTGTGTTTGTCCCCACCAACTTCGCTTGACAACCGATGCTGGTGTGTTTACGTCCCCGTAACTTAGCGGTTCGGGAAAAAGAGACCGATAGAATAAGTACTAGGCTTACAAAGAATAAGTCCTGGGTCGATTTGCTCGACTAAAAGCAGTGCCCCAGCATGGCCACAGTCAAATGACTGAAACAAGTAAAAGAGTAAAGAGTATACGTATTATAATATCTGAAGCTGTTTGATGGTGAGCTGGCAGAATCATTAGCATGCCACGCAAAATGCTTAGTAACATTTTGTCCATCTTTATGTTCTGGGTCCAAATTCCACCAAAGTTGACTTTGCCTTTCATCCTTTCGGGGTCAATATAATAAGTACCAGTTGAGCACTGGGGTCAATCTAATCAACTTCAGCCCCTTCCCCAAAAATTCTGGCCTTCTGCCAAAATTTGAAGCCAATAATTGAAGCAGGCCTACCTTACCATAATGTGCTACCAACATCAGTTGAGTATTAAAATTGTCATTTTCAAAATTTGTTATATTAATCTTTGTATCTTCAATTTCTTTCTTAAACAAGGTGCGTATGCAACATGAAACCTACCCTCCCAACTGTGAACAGGTGTCTCGACAGGTGTTACTCATTAACGAGGTTGAAGTTTTAGATCGGTTAACATCCTCCCCATATAACAAATTCCTTTACCAATATACCTCTGAATCAACTCCTAAACAAACATATGCAAGTATGGTAAGCATTATTTTACTTCTCATTAATCGTTAATGTTTAATTGGTATCCAAACACATTTTTACTTTACTTGTATTTCTAAATTCCGCTTTATATTCTTATTGAAAATGCTAAACATGTCTCATAACCCATAATAAACTACAGAGTCAACATCAAAGACCACCTCTTCAGTTAGATGAGACAACGACAGAAGTTATGTAGTCACTTAATTTACAATGACTGGTATCGATATTTCTCTCAGATCACACCCCACCATCTCCATAAACAAAAAGAAGATGAGATTGTCATTGCTGGAACGACTTTCAATCATGTCGTCTTGATTAGAGGGAATTTGGGGATAAATAACATCTCCAGGCATTGTGTCAATGAATTAGAGTCAGAAATATGAGGTGGAGGAGGCGCAATGGCCCAGTGGTTAGGGCAGAGAACTCGCGGTCATAGGATCGCGGTTTCAATTCCCAAACCGAGCGTTGTGAGTGTTTATTGAGCGAAAACCCCTAAAGCTCCACGAGGCTCCGGCAGAGGATGGTGGCGAACCCTGCTGTACTCTTTCACCACAACTTTCTCTCACTTTTACTTCCTGTTTCTGTTGTGCCTGTAATTCAAAGGGTCAGCCTTGTCACACTGTGTCCACTCTGAATATCCCTGAGAACTATGTTAAGGGTACACGTGTCTGTGGAGTGCTCAGCCACTTGCACGTTAATTTCACGAGCAGGCTGTTCCGTTGATCGGATCAACTGGAACCCTCGACGTTGTAAGCAACGGAGTGCCAACAACATCAAGTGGAATTAAGTAAACTGAATCAACTGGGAATTGAACCTGCCTTACAGATTTCTCTCTCTAAGTTAATCATTACTGTATGGTGCTTGTATTTATTTTTATTCAGAGGTGATAGAACAAACACCACTAATGTGCTGTGGTCACTGGTCAATTCAGTGATTGATCACATCATCACCTCTACCTCTGGCCTTTGCTGCTTTTTTTACGTTTTTATATTTCTATCTTGTATATGCGTGTATGTTTGTATGTATGCATTCTGCATATGCGTTTCAGTGTTTGTTTGTGTGTGTGTGGAGTGCGTGTGTGTATATGGTCACGTGTTTCCATCTCTTTTTGTGTATGTGTATGTGTGCTTGTCTGTCTGTATTACCTATGTACCTATCTATCTACTTACCTATCTGTTTACCTACATAT
>NC_068983.1:115688797-115693209 GCF_001194135.2 Octopus bimaculoides
TATATATATATATATATATATATATATATATATATTTGCCTACATAACAGTCTACTAACAAGTCTACCTGTGTATGTAAATACAGTGGGTATTGGGGTATCACTACCTTCTATGTGTGTTTCCTATTTAGTATGGGGGATGCTTCATTTATAAGGATGTACTTCAGTATTTGTCTGAGTGATGGGGTCTTTGGGTGCTTGGATAAAATGCGGATGTCAAGTCGGCCTAGTGTGCCTCCATGTTGGTCTTTTGGCATGTTGATAGAGTATGGAGGAATGTTTTTTGTCGTCATATTGTCTCAAATGTTCGTTTAATCTCTCCGCAATGCTTCCAGATGTCTCACTAATGTATGTCATGTTCATGTCTTTACAAGCACCCTCTATGCACCTTATGCTGTAAACTACATTTCTAGTTCTACAGTTAATGCCAGACTTAATCTTACATACCATGCAATTCTCATTGGTGCATGTGGTGTTCTCAAAGGGGGTACACCCTACATAACTGTGATCTGATGGAGCTCCCTGACTATACACACACACACACACACACACACACACATACATATGTGTATACACATGCACACAAACAAACAAAAAGAATGCAGCTCCAATAACGGACAGCCAACAACTAATGAAGATGTTGCAAGAAGCAATGAAAATTTTAGAATAGAAAAAATAATAAATAAATAAATGAGTGGAAATAGAATCAGTGAGTGTGTTAAAACAGAATGATTCTCCCCAGACACAACAAAATATGCTTCAGCACACGAATTCACATAAAGAATCTTGCAAACCAAATACAAAAGAAAGTTTCAAAAATAACTCTTCTTAATGAAAGCTAGTGGATGAGATTTCTACAATATTATACAATTGTAGGAACTATGGCTAATAAAGTGAGGCTAAATATATATATATGGCTGGTGGATACCAGACATTTGTTGTTGTTATTGTTGTTTAGTCCTAGCAGGCCTGTAATCATGACAGGACGGTTATAGTTTTCCAGCCATGGCCATCCTGTCTTTTTTAGTAGTATTAAAGACGACATTATTCTGTATGTTCATCCTTTAAGACAGTGAAATTCTTTCAATGAGTCGTAGACATTTGTGATTAAGAGCTTAGAAAATTTAAGTTCGTTTGTAAATATTGATTGGCATATTTAATAGGAATATTACCACTGGTTTGGAATATTAAGAATAGTTAATGCAGATAGATGATAGTGTTGTCTGTGGTAGATGATAGGAAAGGGTTTCAGAAGTAGTCTGAAGCAGAATTATAGAACCAGTTTGATTTATACAAATTAATCTCTAGGAGTTATCAGAAATTAGCATATAATAAATGGATCTACACACAGGTTACTTTTTTGTTTTTTCAGAAACTTTAATGTAAGCTATTCTTTGCTTTGTGTTTCAGTTGCTCATCAAAGCTTTGCACACATGTCCAGATCCTGCTGTCCCTGCTGAAGAATGTGCCCTTAAAATATCTGTTCAACCTATCAAACTCAACATTGACCAGGTTAGTTGATCCCTGATATTTGTCCTAGTGTAGTGAAGTACTATGAAAAATTGCAATCTAGATTCTAGCATATCTCCCCTATCATATTTCCATCTCTCACAATGCTTATGTTAGCAAAAATTAAATAAATTGTGACAGAATAAACTATCTAAAAGGTATCAACTATTCATTGATCTACAGATACATTAAATTTGAAAAGTTTTTAGAAAAAGTTTGCAGCCCACAGAAAACATCTTTGTGGCCCATGTAAGAATAGAATTACTTACCTTGGTGAAGAGTTATGATAGATATATTGAGAACATGTCAGTGAAAATGTAATTTGATGATTTTATTTCACTAAAATCGCCATTGAAACATCACACTTTTTTTATTCTATTTTTTTTTTTAATCTTCCAGGATGCTCTCTTTTTCCTTATGAAGTTTATGTCTGAAATTATGAATGGTTCCTCATCAATAGATCACTTAAAGTCAAGGAAATCTCCAGAACATGAATTGAAAGCTGAAAGTTCTCGGAGACGTTCTTCAAGTAATGCACCTTTACCCATATTGAGTACAAATATTCAAGGACCACCGGCCAGTTCTGAAGAAGATGATAAACAACAGGAGATGTTGATAAAATTTGATATCAAAGAATCGATTGATCTTTCTTCAGAATCTTCTACCTCTGTACCTTCTGAAAACAAGGAAAATCGAACAATGTCTCAACCCACCTATTTCAGGTAAGGATAATTTTTAGTCTCATTAAAAACTAATCTCACTGTTATTTAAAAAAATTATTCATCATCATCATCATCATCATTATTATTATTATTATTATTATTATCATTATCATTATTATTATTACTATTGCCATAAGGTGGTGAGCGAGCAGAATCGTTACCTCACCAGACAAAATGCTTAGCAGCATTTCATCCATCTTTACATTCTGAGTTCAAATTCTGCCAAGGTCAACTGTGCTGTTCTCCTTTTGGGATCAATGAAATAAGTACCAGTTGAGTACTGGGGTTGATATAATCAACTTGCCCACTGCCCTGAATTTGCTGGCCTTATGTCAAAATTTGAAGCTATTATTATCATAACCATCCCAAGGTGGCAAGCTGGCAGAATCATAAGCATGCTGGGCAAAATGCTTAGCGGCATTTCATCCGTCTTTGCATTCTGAGTTCAAATCCTGTCAAGGTCGACTTTGCTTTTCATCCTTTCAGGGTCAATAAATTAAGTACCAATCGAGCACTGGGACCGATGTAATCGACTTCATCTCTCTCCCAAAATTTCAGGCCTTGTGTCTATAGTAGAAAGGATTATTATTATAACTATTATGAAGGCAATTGATTAGCTGAACTTTCTCAGAGCATTGGACAAAATTCCTTGTGGTATTTGTTTCCAGCCTTTCATATTCCAAGCTTAAATCCTACCAAGATCAACTACTTTGCCTTTTGTCCTTCTGAGTTTGATAAAGTAAAGTACCATTCAAGTACTGGGGCAGAGAATTTCAACTAACACTCTCCTTGTTAGAATTCCAGGTCTTGTACCTTTGTTAATAGTAGTATCCAAAAAAATAGCTTGGAACAGCCCGCATCCTATGCAAGACACTATTAGTTCAATAATACAACCTAACCAAAACAATCTACAAACACAAGACACTCAATACAGCAAATATCCTATGAAATAAACTATCACCAGCAAGTTGGATACCCAAGGCATTACACACACAACACATGATACAAACACTAATACAACAAAAAACTGCGTCACATCATATAAAAAAAAAGAGACTGATGCAATACAATACTGGGAAAAGTTTGCACATTCCCAACGACAGAAAAGAACACACAATGCTGCACACACCTTGGCAACATGGATGTGTAGCAGATGATGCAGCAGAAATTTGCCTGAACCTACCAAATGTTGGACAACAACAGTAATAATAATAATTATAATACCAATAAAAATTGTTGTTGTTGTTGTTGTTGTTGATGAGAAATGGAATTGTGAGAGTGGTTAACAAATGTTTTTATGTTATTTAGTTATATTCCTTTATGACTTTGTGTGTCATCCTTCCAGGGTCAACAATCAACTTCTAATTAACTACTGGGCTCCTTTAAATCAATGATACAACTTATCCAAATATGTGGCCTTGTCCACATGTTAGAAATTGTAATTATTATGGTTATAAAGAAAGTGGAATTATATAAATATTACAGTACCATCTTGTGGTGTTTAATTTGGTTGTTCTGCCTTCTGAATTCAAACATTTCTAGATCGTTTTTGACCTTTTATCACTTGTCAGGTATTAGAATTGATCAACTCAACACACACTCTGTCACCAAAATTATGACCGTGGAACATAAAATAGTATTTTACATTATTTTAATTTGCCCCTCAAAATTCTGAATTTAAGTTTTATGAGGGTTGACTATGTCTTTATCACTTTCCAATGCAGCCCCTTACACTCCCTTACACCGTCTCACTTTCCCAACCTCACCATCAACACTGAACAGTCCTTTTTCTTATATTCTGTTTATCTCTGCAAGTCTTCAGATTCTTCAGTGATTTAAAATAGTTCATAAAATGACTAAGTTTACCTCCATTATGTTTAATAAACATAGGCAGTGAATTGGCTGAGTCATAGAGCATTGGACAAAAAACCATTTAACATAATTTTGACTTGTTGCATTCTGAGTTCAAATCCAGCTGAGATCAACTTTAGAGTGTCAGATTGAATGTCCTGTGTTATTTGTTTTGACTCTTTGGATTCTGTCTTCAGATCCTGCTTTGGACTTGCGTGCTTTTAGCTGAATCCATTCTGTACAAGCATTCAGGACAGCTCTGTAAAATTTATAGATACCTTCCTTCCCTCCCTCCCTCCCTCCCTCTCACCAGTCTTGAAAGTGTTCTCTA